>NW_009952686.1:341752-373831 GCF_000747805.2 Chaetura pelagica | reverse complement strand
ATGGATGTTGATTAATTAAATAGTAATATTTTATTTTTTTTTTTTTTTTTTTTAACCCTTTTTTTTTTTTTTTTTTTTTTTCCTTTTTTTTTTTTAAGATGCTGGAACTCTTAATAGAAGCATTAGAAATAATTTCTGACAACTTGAAATACACAGTCCTTCTAAAAGTAATACTGGTGACTTGCACCAGCTTTTGCTTCATGCCAAAGGAGCAACTAGTAAAATGCTGGTTTTCCCTCCTACCAGTCCCAGCTCCCAAAAAATAATGTTAATCCAGTTACCACCCATTAATTGTGTTTTTCCAATGGAGAGTGCTCATCCCAGTCTGAAAAGGCCAGGGACTGGAGAAGTGCTGTATTGCCTTTGCACAGATGTTTTGTTGATTCTTGATGGAAAAAACATTGTTTTCTGAAGTTTTTAAGAAACATTTTAATGAGGTATTATATTTGAATGAGGTATTGTACAGTGTCAGCTTTCTTCTTTAATTAATTTCAGTGTATGGACATTAGTACACAGATGTACATTTCCAGAGATGATGCAAAAGTAAAAAATATTTTTACTTTTGGCTGGACTGAATGTATGGTGTACCTGAGAGTTTGCTGCTAGTCAGAAGTTAAGCTGTTAATCTCAAATATTTTATGATAAATTAATAATGTTAATGCTAAAAAAGGTGCATTCCACAACACATTTCCTTATCCAGCAGAGGCTGTTGGAGAGAGAGAAGCAGAATTCATCCAAGGCCCTCTGAGTGTTAATAAAGTAAAACTGAAGATGCATAGTGCTACTAAAACCACTCTTAAGTGCTAAATAAAAAATTCTGTCAGAGTGAGCCTGTAACTTCACCTCTTGGGATTGATCACATCCTTCGGCTTAAAATATGAAGTGAGCCTTAATGAGGAATTGAAATTAGCTGGGAAATTTTTAGTAATTCTAACTTCTTTGAACTTAGGAAAAGAGTAATTCATTTACCAGCTCACACATTAAGGCAAGAATATGTGCTGTTGAAATATTTTAATAGTACTTAACTTGCCAACACTAGATGGCAAGAGACATATTCTATTTAATGTTAAGAAAATACTATGAGAATTTACCAATATGTGTTTCCACTCCAGAATTCAAGAGTGTTGAGTGGATTATTGTCCAGAGCTAGACAAATGATAATTTCACAGAGCTGAAATGTTGGAAATTAGCTGCATGATGTATGAACCCAAATAATAGTGTTCTGACGTAGGAAAGGAAAAAGTGGTGGAAATTAAACATCTAGTTATGCACAGTGTGTCTGCACAATGTGCTGCATGCACTGCATGTGTTAGAATTTCTTCTCAGTTCTTTTTTTAATCTTTTATTCATAGCATTGCAGGTGATGAAAAATTTATGCCTTGAGTCTGGCATTGAAATTAAATGCAAAATGAAAACAGAAGCAGTTTATACTGACAGCTTAAATATCTTTATCTAGCATACGGTTGCGCTATAAAAATCACTGGGTGACTTTTAAAATCTCCCACGTGCGAAAATGCAAACATTGCACAATAAAGGATAAAGTTAGGGCTCTCCATATTAACAGAAAAGTTTCCGTTCATTATTACTCACTACTAATAATTTCAGAATTATTTCAGAAAGCCAGGTGAGGGTGAATACAGATTCCTACACGGTCCAGCTACCAACGTCGTTACAGGACGTAGAGAAAACCTCTGGGTTTCCATTATGTTTTGTGAAGATGCTTTATTTTAAACTGAGTGAATGGCACACAGCTTGTGCTTGGGTACTGCTACAGTAAATGGTTAATTATTCAGTTCCTGAATTGTCATGGTCATAGTGCCTGTATTGTCTAATAAGAGCAGGATTACTAAGAGGCATAAGTGTATTTTTATAGTGGCAATCCATGTAACACATACTTTAAACAGTGTAACATAGGTTTTAAAAATGCATAAAAGCCACAAATCACTATATTTAAAATGCTGCTTTGTTGCTTGTCATTCACTCACTTTTTGTGATTTACACCTGCAGTGTTTTGGGGTTTTTTGTTAGGTTTTCTTTCCTGTTGCCTTTACTGTTTATGTAATGCCAGGCTACTAATTGTAATTTTAAAATTAAAATTTGTATCAAGAGAGTAAGTGCTAGGAACTTTGGTGAGCAGTGTGTTTTTGTGCATCAAGAGATTGATGTGCTAAGAAAAATAATCCAATTTTTAAACCTTCTAATAACTACAATATGAAATGTTCAAGTCTATTTGCTGTCACCTAGAATACTAACAGTAAACTAGCAATTACTTTTTAATATGTAGAAGCCTGTTCTCCAGTGCTTACCAGTTTTACATCCAGTTTCTGATTTGTGGCTTTTTACAGTGCCTTATATAAACGTTAGTGCATATAATTATGCTAATAATTTTACACAATATTAATTGTGCTAAGAGTGTACTGAAAGTCTGTTTAATTCAGTAATTCATTTGCATTTTAATGATCCTAACAGCATAAGGTTACAGTGTAAAACTGAAACGTCTCGATGACTGTTACTGCAGTGTGAAAAGAGTTGAAGCTCCTGTTTTCTCCTCTTAAACCTATTAAAGATATCATTAGCAAAATCCACATTTTAAAATGCTGGAGATTTCATGTGCAAGGAGTTGCCGAAATCGGCTGCAAAATACCCTGCAGTCCATTGCATAACAGAGGATTTACAAAACATTTTGGAATTTGGTGTCTGTGGCATTTGCTGATTTTTAATATGTTCACTGCAAGCATTCAGCGCTGGGTAATTCTGCTGGTGGTGGTAGACTGAATGTATCAAGTGCTCTTGAGGAAAGGCATTGGGACACCTTCCAGGGGGAGGGAGGAACGTGAGAAACAAACACTTCTTCTATTTTTTAATCAGATCTTTTAAAGGCAGAGGAGACAGTCGAGGGTTGGTGGAGGTTTTTCTATGCAGTAAGGGAGTGAATGTGCTTTCACAAATAGAGGGAATAACATATTCTGCTGATCTGCATCAATAGATTTTAAGTTAGCCATGTAACACTGCTCTCATTTCCTTTATCATATACAGATTTAATATCAGCATGAATAAATCTAAATTGTTTGCTTCTTTCCTCCTAATTCCTGAAGCAATGTAAAAGCCTGGAGAGGTTTGAAGTGACAGGATTACAAGCAGTCTTTTGCATACATGGCCTTTAGGGATGAGCGGCTACCGTGCATCTAATAAACAAGAAAGTGAATTCGTTGAATAATGAATTAAGTGGCATAAGTTGTGATAACAAGGAGCAAATGTAACTTCAGACGAATGGTATTTGCTTTGTGTGGGGTTATCTGAGAGGGCTGATGCTTCGCCAAGGGATATCGAAAAAAGGCTCATTATATTAAGATGTCCTTTTCACAGAACACAGCCTAAAATGATCTTGCAGTTTCCCCGTTTGCTGAGCTCCTTTGTGTGCCTCTATCAAACCAGCTGCCTCCACCAGGGGGATAACTGGGACTCTGTTAGGCCGCTGAGTTTTGTTTATAATGGAAATTCCTGGTGAGTTCTAGATGGGTCACCCAACAATTAAATAGAGATGTCTAATTGGTTGATCCATATTAGGGTCAGCAGCTGGTTACGGAATAAAAGCTCACAGTGCCCCACTTGCACAGTTCTGAACCAAATTAAATTATTAATCTACTCTTTGCTTCAATGCAGCTTCACAGGGATCCCTAACCTGCCATACCGAATAAAGCAGAACTACTACTTTACATTTTCATTATGATGAATTATATTTTAAATTGCAAATACATTCCCATTTAGGTCACTTAGAATATCACATTTGATGTCTTGAATTTATTAGGCAGTTAGTGTTTATGTTTATTTTGTTAATTCTGGTTATTAACGGGCCTGGGAAGTCATGGCATACAGTGAGTATGAATAAAGTATTGAAACACTCAGAATATGAGAGTCTGAAAGAAAAATATTATTCTACAACTGATTTTTTAATTTTTTTTTAATTGAGAAGGACTTATGTATTGAAATGGGCTGCAAATTATTTTACAATTAAAACCAATTATCTTTGTAGTGGCAAGGGGAAGCAGGTCTCTCATTTTTTCTGTCATTAGATGTTTATTTCAATTTTATGTCATTTAATTGAAGTTGGTTCACATGTTAGAGTACACTTTCAGCAAATTTTAACTCTATGCAGAGACCTTTGTGTTCTCAAATGAAAAATCAGGGACATGGTTTAGTGGTGGACTTGGCAGTGTTGGGTTAACAGTTAAACTTGATGATCCTGTGGGTCTTTTCCAACAAAAAACATTCTATGATTCAATGAAACTTGGTATTTTTTTCCTTTGACACTTCATAACTCGTAAAGAGCAACAGCTGAGATGAATCAGACTCTGCATTATTGTTCATTCTAATCCAGTGAGGTAGATTGCAATTTGAATTATTCTTTGTGAAATAATGGCAGGAAATATCCAGCTATGTGCTGCTTCTTTATTTTTTAAATTAGGTTTTTAAAGATACCTAGTGCTAGTACCCTGCTGATTAAGTGGTCTTGGCACTAGATCCTGTTGCTTTTAAAAATATTTATATTAATATGTACTGCCTTTTGGAATAAAGAAGCAGGTACTGTTTTTTAATGTCAATAAAATGAGATTTCAGGCTGTAATGTCACATTAAATAGAGCATGCTGCTTTTAGAGAAGGGGACATGGGAAAGAGAGAATCCAAAGGGATTGTTGTTTAAATTGATCCCTGAGTTCAGCTCTTGGATGACCACTTTTAAACTTGATGTGATGAGATTGGCTTTGGTTGTTTTGTCCATGAGGATGTGGGACTTCCTTTCCCTTTCTTTCCCTTCCTTTCCCTTCCTTTCCCTTCCTTTCCCTTCCCCCTACAGTAAGAGTTGAAGAAAGCATATGAATGCTTTGCATTTTCCTTCTTCTCTTCTCTTCTCTTCTCTTCTCTTCTCTTCTCTTCTCTTCTCTTCTCTTCTCTTCTCTTCTCTTCTCTTCTCTTCTCTTCTCTTCTCTTCTCTTCTCTTTCTCCTCTGCTCTTCCCTTCTCCTCTGCTCTTCCTCTTCCTCTTCAGAAAAGAATCATGACCAAATTACATGAATAGCAGGTACACTGTCAGATGAAGTGCAAAGAAGGAGGAAAATGCAAAGCATTCATATGCTTTCTTCAACTCTTACTGTATTAGCAATATTAATTTTGAAGAAGAATGGAAATTTCTGTTAAAAGTGAGGTTGCTGTCAAAAAGAAATTAGAGTATGTGAAAAGAATATGTTAGAGAATAATGCAGAAGTATCATTACAGAAGCTCTGTCTCATTTCAAACATTATTTCTCGTGGTGGATGCCCCTCTCATGATGGATGTGGCAGCCTGGGGAGAGCTCAGAAAGTGGAGCAAGGTTAGAAAGTTTGGGTTGTACCTGAAAAACAGTGTTTCATCAGACTTGAAATATCTGTGTAACTAGTGTGTGAAGGTTATACTTGGAGCTTCTGTTTCCACTAGTGGAAAAGAAGGCAAGGGAGATGGAAAGATGGAAAATTCATAACTGGTATAAAATGTAATTTTCATTCACAAAACTAGATTAAAGGTAATTGGCACATGATGGTTTCAGTGAGCAAGGTCAGTCTTGGAAGGAAGGATAGAAAGCTTTTTTCCTCCAGAACTGTGCAATTTAATAGACAGAAAAAAGGAAAGCACAAACTGGAAAGATAAAAAGTAGTTAAACTGGAAGAAGTATTTTGTGGATAGGGATGTCCCATCCATCCTACATTTGCCTTGAAGTGTCTTCCTCCTAGATTTCCTTTTTAAAATGTTTCTGGGAAAAAAAAAAAAAAAGTTTGCAGAAGAAACTCCTCTTTCTTCCATCTTCTAAAATAGGTTCATGCACAGAGTGGAGCTTTGCACTGCTCCTGTCTTCCCTAGCCAGTGAGACCAGTGTCCTCTCCATATCCCTGCTGTTTCCGTTGCTCTCCAAAGCTGCAATCTGTTTGCCATTTGTTTGAATTATTGTATCTATTTCAGACATAAAGTTTTGCCAATTTAATTTTCTAATCCCAAAATAAGAATATATTTTTGCAAACCTTCCATATTCTAGGCCATTTTGAACTACTTTAAGTAGTCCCTAATAGCAGCATTGCCACAGCAGCTGACAAATGAGGGTTGCTGTCATCATTGAGGTTCTCCAGTAGGTTTTTGTATTTCTTGCTAAGGCCCACTATGATGTAACTGTGGTTTTGTTGACACGTCAGCTATCTGTTTGAAATCTAGTTCACCTGTGACTATGTGATCTATCATCATACCTCATGACTTCGGCATAAACTTACTCCAGCTTTTGGATAAAAAAAAAAAAAGGGGGGGGCTTTTGCTCTTTCTGGTGGCATCTTCTTGATAAGGATAAATTTAGGATAAGAAAAAAAAAAAAAATCAGTGCTAGGTAGATAGATGAAATAAGCAGCTATTTGTATAATTTACCATGGGTGGTTTGTGTTGAAAGGGAGCATAAAGCTCATCCAGTCCCCCCCTCCAGCCATGGGCAGGGACACCTCCCACCATTCCAGGCTGCTCCAAGCCCCATCCAACCTGCCCTTCAACACTGCCAGGGATGGGGCAGCCACAGCTTCCCTGGGCAACCTGGGCCAGGCTCTCCTCACCCTCACAGCCCAGAATTTCTCCCTCCCATCTCAGCTCCAGCTCCCTCTGCCAGCTGGAAACCTTTCCCCCTGCTCCCATCCCTCCCTGCCCTTGTCCCAAGCCCCTCCCCAGCTTTCCTGGAGCCCCTTCAGGCACTGGAAGCTGCTCTCAGGTCTCCCTGGAGCCTTCTCTTCTCCGGGCTTAACACCCCAGCTCTCCCAGCCTGTCTTCACAGGAGAGAGCTAATTAGAAATTAACTTTAACATATAAATGGTTATAAATATAATATTCAATATGAAAGCTTTTTAACAGCCTAGGAGCTATTGAGAAGAAAGTTTACCCCACGTTGAGGAAAAGATTTTGAGCTTTTATATATTTGTTTAAGTGACTGTTCCCTAAGAATGACTTTCTAAGAAGGACTACAGTGGTGAGGAAATATGAAGCCGTCACACTTCAGTGATGTATTCTGAACTTTTCTCAGCTATGAGTACCATAATATATAAAACCTATCATAACCTGTGTGGAGCCAGAGAAGCCTGTAATGTTTACATGGACTGGTTTTTATTTTCTAAAAAAAAAAAAATTACCATGCTTTCTAGGGTAAGATTCTGGGTTGTATTTAAACAAAAATAAATAGAAGAGTCCAGTCAGAACCAGAATTTCCAAATGGTGGATTTATAAAAAGGAGGGTAGCTGAGAAATGAAATTAATGTCTATTCTCACACACATAAAAGCATTACAATGCTTAATCCTTGTGGTCTGTGATAATCTTTATTTAGAAATTCTGTATCAGTATAGAGAATTTCTGAGCTGATCTTTGCATGGCTCCTGTTCCACTTTGACTTTAATGGAAATCATAGAATCATGTTTCATTTGGTTCATTTTACCAATGTTGCACTTCAGTCTCCTGTTCACTAATTCATGTTCAACATAACAATGTTCCCCCCTAAGAAATAGTGAGAGATATGAGGCATTCAATCCACAGTCCATCTAAGGCATAGGAGCAGCTCAAAAACTTACATCATTGCTGGACTGGCATAGATTAAACAGTTTAATTTAATCAAAATAATGGACAGAAATGAGGTAGTTTTTTTAGTTCTGTTCTTCACCTCAAAAACATGAAACATCAGAGGAAAAAAAAAAAAATTGCTATGAAGGACTTAACTTTTGCTCAAACAAGATTTTCCATCAAGATATGTTTTCAAAAGAAAAGATGAAGTTCCATGTCAGCTCTGCTCGTTAATGACTGTTAACAGTATCAGTGTTTTTCATTTTGATCAATGATTTTAATTTTTAACTTGCTGTTCATTTCACTGATGTTTTTCTAAGTAGCTCTTTGTGACATTTTGAGAGAACTTTGGAATGTTTCCATGATTATAAGTGTAACAGTGTTATCAAAAGTAGACAGATCTTGTACTACTGAATACCCGTAGGTGTGTTCTGAAAGTCAGTTACTCATAATGATGATATCTCATCACTTCATTCTCAAAAAGTTAGTGCTAATTAGGAAGGCTGGTATTTGTTTCCCCTCTTGGCCCAGAAAGCAGCTCAAAATAAAACATGTGAAGTCAAAAGCATGAGTAGGAGAAAGCAGACCTTCCTAATTGAGTGTGACGAAGATGAGGTCCCAGAGACTTGTGACTCTGACTCAGTGCAACCTGCAGTAGTAACACCCACGTGGCCTCCTAATGAAAGGAGTCTAGAAGTTCCAATACCCAGCAAGAAACATCTGTCTGCCTTCCTTCTTTGGGTAGACTTTCTAATGGATTCAAAGAGAAACTTTCGTTGTTACCATTTTCCCAAAGGGTATCTTGACTTCTGATAGAAGTATCGTGATCAGTTGATCAGTTTGATTTTTTTAGAAGTAATTTTCAGTTCATCCATCTCATTATTACTGCAATTCTGAATACAGATTTCTTAGCCAGGGTCTTGTTTTTGTCTTGTGTAACATGCTGAAGGTCCAGGAAGGGACTTTTCAGCCCACCTGCCTTGAGATTTGCTTTCTGTGTAAGATTTGAGGAGTGAGAGGTGAGTACTTCTAGGATGAAAATTGGCATAAGCCAATAATAATTGATAATTGATTATCCAGGGAGTTCCCTTCCCCGTCCACTATTTATGGAAGATTCAGAAGGGAAATGGCCTGTTTGAAGATTTGGCAGAAGTGCACTGACTAAATTATGGTTGCATTGGCTTTGTGTGGCAAGGTTTTGGTAGCAGGGGGACTAGAGGGGTGGATTCTATAAAAAGCTTCCAGAAGCTTCCCTGATGTCAGATGGAGCCAGCTCAACTGACTGCAAGATGGACCCACCAGTGGCCAAGGCCAAGCCCATCACTGAGGGCAGTAGCATCTCTGTGAGAACATTCAAGAAGGGGAGAAAAGAACCCAAAAACTGTAGCTGAAGAGGGGAGTGAGAATGTGTGAAAGAAACAACTCTGTAGACACCAAGGTCAGTGCAGAAGGAGGGGAGGAGGTGCTTCAGATGCTGGAGAAGAGATTCCCCTGCAGCCCATGGTGAAGACCTTGGTGAGGCAGGCTGTTCTCCTACAGCCCATGGAGGTCCATGGTGGAGCAAACACCCACCTGGTGGACCCCAAACTGGAGCAGCTGGATGACCCAAGGTGGGACCCACACTGGAGCAGGGCCTTGGCAGGAACTGTGAACCCGTGGAGAGGGGATCCCACAGTGGAGCAGGTTTGTTGGCAGGACTCGTGATCCCAAGGGAGACCCAGACTGGAGCAGTTGGAGGAGGACTGTCTCCTGTGGGAGGGACCCCACACTGACTGGAGCATGAGGAGTCCTCCCCTGAGGAGCAAGGAGCTGCAGAGACAACATGTGATGAACTGACCCCAACCCCCATTTCCCCATATTCCTGACTGGGTTGTTAATTAACCAATTTTCCCAGGTCGAGTCTGTTTTGCCCATGATGGTGAATGCTCTCCCTGTCCTGATTTCAACCCGTGAGCCTTTTGTTGTGTTTTCTCTCCTCTGTCCATCTGAGGAGGGGAGTGATGGAGCAGCTGGGGGGACACAGCCAGCCAGGGTCAGCCCACCACAACAGTGAAGCACGATTCAAATGTACCAATTCATTATTTATTTCCTAAATCTCTAGTGTGCTGGGTTGTTGTTTGGTTTGTTGGGGTTTTTTTTTCCGCAGCATAGAAATACATAGAATTAACTTGAGTAATACATTAGACCACCACAAAATACTAAATAAGAATAACAACTTCTGAGTGTACAAATGTTTTCAACCACCAAATACTAACTCTGATACTAACTAGTTAGTTGATACTAACTCTGCTTGGTATAAAGCTTTGAACAAGACAGATTCTACCCTAATGAAGCAAGCAGGTCGGGTACAAGATTAGGTAGCCTGGGCAGCTGTATAAATCAAATTATTTATTAGCCTTATAGGTTTGTAATAAAACAGTAAAAATATCAAGCAATGGCATAATGTCTATAAACTGTAGCATCTTTTAGTTTGGAAATTGTCAGCATTAGATTATTATTTTTTTTTTACATAATCCCACTACTTTATACATAATTAATTTAATTCCTTGTAGAGGTGAGCTTGCAACTAAAACTTAAAGCTATGGAAAGGGAGGATAACTGGCACAATTGAATATTGCTTAGTTTTTAAAAATGGGATCATGGAAGCTCCTAAAAAAAGTTGGAAGTGTTCTTCAGCAGCATCCCAGCCTTTTTCAGTTCTGCAGGAAGGTTTGGGATTATTTCCCATTTCTGTTTTGTTTCATCTTCCAGACTCAGAACATTCTTCTGGAGCCTCATGATAAATAGCACAAATGTTTTTCTTTGTTTTTTTGCATAATCTTACCTAAAATGCCCAACGTATGATTTCTCAGTGTCTGAATAGAAAGTCTGATGATCTCAAATGCAGCTTGATAGCTTGATTTTGGGTAATTACTTTTAATTTTGTTCCTTGCACAAAGTGTCCTTTTAACTTGCTGTACATTTTATACATTTTAAACCCAAGATGTGCTTTTTTGCACCTTTATCTGGCGTCAGCCCCTCTGATGTGTATTTATCTCTTGCCTGTTGTTGAGACTTGGTCAGCTCAGCATTCTGCAGGTTTGCTGGGTCTCCAGCTTGGATGCTGAGGACAGTTTATGGAGTGACACAAAGAAAACCCCAGCAGTCTTGTTGTTCCCCCAGGAATCCTTGCCACAGAAGGGACATGTCCACTCTGCTCTCTCTGCTTCCACAGTGACAGACTTACCTTCATCCCTTAATTTTAGTTCCACTGGTTGTTTGGGGTTTTTTTTCTGAGTTGCAGAATAAAAGCTTAAGAGATGTAGCCATTTTGTTGTTTGACATTCACATCTAGACAACGCTTTGTGAGCAGCAATCTTTATTACAATTAGATTTTAAAAGAAGAAAATGAACCCACTTACCCAACTCAGGTGTGTGCCTTTCTGTGGGGAAAAACAGACTGAGATTAGAATTGAAAGATGTTTACCATGGGAAACCATTTTAGGAGGTTATAGGAGTGATGTCAACTAGTGCAATTTTACTTTAAAAGAACATTAAATCTTGGCTGGTATTTCAATAGATTGATAATGCCAGCATTATTATTCTCCTAGTCATCTCATATGACAGACAGTAAGAAAACATTTGTTTTCTTTTTTGCTGGAAATCCCATGGACATTAACTGAAAGCATTAGGTGCTTTTCAAGCATTCAGGTAGGTCTAGCAGTCATAATTAATAACTAACTTTTTAGGCAAACAAATAAACACATTGGATTTAAAACAAAAAAAACAAAAAAAACAAAAAAAAAACCAAGACAGAGAAACTCCTATTAAAATGAAAATTATTCTCTGACATATCCAAAGTGGAGAAGCAGTATTTCTGCTGCAATTTTCTTTCCATTGCAATGATTGATTTCTGTCACTAGTTTTTAAAACCTTTGACATGAAGCAACCAATTTCTTCTGTTCAAATTATTTTGTATCTTTTATAATAATAATAGTTGCTCTCACCAATCACGGGGAAAAGATGATTCCTTAATTTGCTAGAGAACAGAATGGTTTTGTCAAGAATTAAGTAACAGGTAGGTTTATATTGTTTCCTGGTTGGAACTGGTAAGGTCTTTCTGAAAGATGTCTGAGATCTCTTTACACTCTTTTTTTTCTGACACAAATTTCTCAAAAAAATTCACAGATCACAATGAGCATAGCTCCAAAAGAAGAACAAGAAATATTAGAATATATATTCTTTATCAATTCTGACAGTACAGTCTTAGAGTTATTAAAAGTCAAAGAACTGAGCAGATGTCTAGCAATGCTGAATTATACAGTCTGAATAACTTTTATAACTAGCAGATCCAGTGCAATCTTTTCTTGACTGTTAAATGTCTGCCAGTAAATCTTGATGCTTAATATCAAGTGGTTAAGAGCCAGCTGCATACTGTTCTTGCTTAACAGAAATTTGAAAAAATTGAGGATTAATACCTACAAGGTAAATTTCCCTGCTTTCCTGAAATTGTAAAATAGGGTTCATTGTATTTTAAGTGAATATTCAGAGAGATCAGCAGTGGGTCAAGCATGTTGGGGAAATGTTTGCAAAATAGCTTTGCTGATTTCTGTCTCTTTTTTTGCAAATGGATACTTAACAGGAGAAAGAACACAAATTAGTTTATTTACCTTATAGTAATCCTGACCATATTTTAGCCTTTTGGGAATTCCAGTAACTGACTTAGGAATGTGTGGGTATGATTTTCTTTGGTCTGTTAAAAATATTAAAAGACTGCAAGTTTTGTCCAAGATTTTATTAATAATCTTTCTATTTGACATTGTTTGGTTCACATTGGGAAATATTTACAACTTTTAACCTGCATTTTGAAGTCAGGGCTTGACACCTACTGATACATGTCTTTATGAGAATTTAAATAGGGTAGCAGATAATGTTCTAAAATAAGTGTAAAATAAATAAAATAGACAAGCTTTTACTGCAGTGTGTAATAGAAAAGTTTGGCTGACTCTAAGCTCCTGAAGTCTGCAGACATGACTGCAAAGGCTCCAGGCATGAGTGATGATTAGCTAAATAGTTCAGAAGAGTTAGTGCAGACAGGGGAGGAAATAAAAAAATTAAAATTTAAAAAAAAAAAAAGGAAAATAAAAAGAAAAAAAAGGTAAATTAATCAGAAGTGTCTGATAGGAATCCAAGACATGACTCAGTGTGTGCCAGACCTTTATCCCAAAACAGGTGCCATATTACTAGCATTTTATCTTAAAAGTACAAATTAAATCCCATGCATCTTTATGCTTTTTCAAGAGAAATGGCTAGACCCAGAGAGTTTGCCAAGTAAGATTTCAGAGCTGAAAGCTGGAGTGGAAAATGAAAGCTTAGGCTTTACAGAAGTGGGGTGTATTTCCCAAACCCACTGTTCAAAGGTGTACTTGAGTCCATTATCAACTGATGGGTACAACAGATGGAACTAACACAAGCACCTACACTGAGATGCAAGTAATTCTCTTTTAATTTATAAAATAAAACAGTATTTGTTGTATATTTTTATTTAAGAACCAACTTGCAGACAAAAAAAGCAGTGGGCCATAAAGGCATATGAGCAGTTAAGTACAAAATTGCTGTGACTATCAGTGTTGATAATGCATTAGTAGGCAAAGTAGGCAGATTAATTTACTTAGGGTAAGCTAAGTGCATTCTTGGCTCGTAAAGGGAAATCATTTGCTCACTTAAGCCAGATATCTGACTTTTGACGGCAAATGTCACTGCCTGGATTTCCCTTTGACAGTTTGGCAACCCTGCACCCCTGTTATAGTATCCACTTATTTGTCTTGTTTTCAGCCAGATTAATCCATTCTGTTTTGACAAGAAGACTGATGGGTAATTGATAACTGTGATAGACACAAACAGAAGAGTTGGATGCTGAATAATTCAGCACTTTTCAGTGTCAATAAGAGAACAGGTTGAAGAATTTGTGTCTCTATTTACACTTAAACTAAACTAAGTCAGCCCAGACATTTATGCTGCCAGTCTATCAGAAAACCAAACAGTGTACATTCGGTTTCCACCCGACAAAATGTTTTATAAGCTTGTAACAATATGTGTGAAGCTGCCAGAATAATAAATAGGTACAGCAGCCCATGCATGCTAATGTTATGTTGTAAGCAGTTTTGTTGACAAGTGCTAATACTTCTTTCATACTATCATCAAAAGCAGCTAATACAACAGCCATTATTTGCTGGCTTTCCAAGCAAGACATGATGGATTGTGACCTTAATACGGGTTAGCCGAGTTTTGAAAGTTAAACAACTTGCAATAAATCATAGAATTATTACAATGCAGTTTAATTGGTTAAGGACTGTTTATTTCCTAAACAGGGTGAAAAATTTCTGTTTCGGCACTTTTAATTTGCAAAGTGCATTTTCATTATGAATGGCAGTTTAATATTCTGCTCTTCTGTCATGCAAAATATGCAACACACAGGCAATCTATTAATTGGGGAAAAAATGCATCGCAAGCATAAATTATGCTCTATATCATCAGTTGTGAGCTTTTACATCTATTAAATGTGTTAAATGGAACACAGTTAAAGGTTTTACAACTTTCAGGTGAGCTCCGAGATCTATGTCACACTTCAAGGTAATTTTAATGACCTTTTTTTTTAGCAAAGCAATGTAGTAGTAAATATAAAGAACACTATAAGTGGTATTATTCTTACAAAATAGGTACATTGATTCTGTAATTCACAACTCACAGAAATTGTAACGGTTGTCTATATCACTATACTTCTTTTTTAGAAACAGGGTTGCTTTTTTTCTGCCTCCTTTCTTTTAGTGCCCTAAACCAAAACGCCAATTAGTGTGAGATTATTTTATGGAGAGTGATTCTGTAAGGAACAGAAATTGCAGCAGCTTTCTGAAGTTTTGCAGCATTTGTAACTGTATTTGATTCAGTAACAGTGATTTTGGTCATCATGGTCAAAATGCACATTAAAATAGCATAGATTTACAAATTTCAGAACCTTTTTCTATAATTGCTGAAACTGCTAGAATGGTATGGTATTTTGAAAGTCATTCATAATGCAGCTTGTTGATGCTTTGATTTTGTTTAAATATAAAATTAAAATTACAGTTGATAACAAATAGGGACCTCAGGAGTACCCACCTATAAGAGATAAACTCAAGGGATAAACTGACTGGCTATCCATTTTAGCAGAGAAGTTGAAAAGGTCCCCAGAATATGAATTCAGCAAAACAGGCAGAATCCCTAGAATTATGTATTGTCTGAAATAATCTGTTCCCAGTAAGCAATAATTGAACATGGTTCATGACATGAAAAGGCAAAAAATGTGTTGGACACAGCATTCTACTGCATGCATCTTTCTTCAGTAATTTATTGCTAGCCTAGTGTGCAAGATTGGAGAGTACATTATTTGTCCCTTACTTATATGTCTTACAAACTTCTGATAGTTTTTAGTTATGCAGCAACTTCCTTTTAAAAGGAGCAAGCCAAATTATGTCAGAATGTAGTCTTAACCTTTGATAAATGATGGCAATTCCCTTATATCCCACACCCACCACTTGGAATCAGAATCTGGAGCTTGTGGGCTAATTAGCCTAGAAGAAATGTAAAGATCATTGTAAGAACTTGAGAATTAATGTTGCTGACATGGAAGGATGTGCCTTCTGTTTGGCACAGTATGTAGTAAGGCAAGAATGAGTTAAATAACAGCATTGTAGAAAAATAAGTAATATTCAGTAACAGACTATAGAGAGAGTGTAATCCACCAGTAATAGGTGAAGCACTTGGAATTCTCATGGATTCATGGGATAATTCAGGTTGGAAGGAGCCTCTGGAGGTCAACTATGAGGTCAGCCCAGGTTGTTCTAGTCTGGTCTTGAAAATCCCTGTGGATGGAGACTTCACAGCCTCTCTCTTTCTAATGACCACAGTGTAGCATCACCCATTGCAGTGAAAACTGGAGGCCACCTTGGTTTTGACTGGAATTTTTGTTTCATCCATTGTTTTTTACTATCTAACTGTGCTATGGAAGAAGATACAATGCAGTAGTCCAGGGTTTTCAAACAGTACTAAGAGTCATCATCCATCAGTTTAGGTAAATAGCCAGTGAAAATAGGATAGTCAAGGTTTCATGCAGATTTCATAGATTCCTGTTGGTTTTTCAGAACCATGGAAGGCTTTTTGTTTTAGGATTATTAATGGGCAGAGTTTCAAATGCATGAGAAACCACCATTCATCCACCCACATGGAACTGAGATCATATTATCATTCATCCATTAGGGGTTATTTTTGCTTTAACTGTAGCAAGAACTGTTTCCATTCCACTTTCTTGTGCTAACAAAGCTGATCATTGGATCAGTTAATCATTGGATCCATCAGGTGAGCAGTTGCATGATTAACCCTGAGCAGATGACTCATGCTGCAATATTCCTTTCAGTAACAATGTTGTCCATGTTTTTTTCCCTGTTATGTATAGCAAGATGCTTACCAAAACCTACAGAAGTTCTGGGAAGTGCCATTGGTCTCACTGATGAAGGCAGCAGTTGTGCCTTAGGATAGCAGACAGGCAGATGGTTTGGCTCTGTGTTTCCTTAACCTTCATGGCTAAGTGGGAGGGGGAAATTTTCTTGGTGAACCACAGCTTCTGGGTTTGTTCATCTAAGCAGGAGCAAGTAATAACTCAGGACTAATGAGATAACTAGTGTTAATGGGACATGGAGGGGATGAAGAACATGTTGCTGAAATGTGTGGTTATATCACAGGAGCTGCTGTGTCGGGAAGTCAGTGTGTGATTTCCCTTTTGGTCAATTTTCTAGCTGGAAGCTAACTACCCGTGACTACTAGCAGCCAATAGCTAACTGATTTGGTAGGTTTAAAATAAGAATCTCATAAAGATGTTTGTTGTGGTTCAGAAAGTTTGGACATGCCATCCAAGATAGCTGTGGCAAATTCAAAGTGGTGGTTTGGGGAGGACTGAAATTTTGTGTCTAGCAAATGAATCTTAAATTGTAATTAATGAAGGTGCTAAAACCCAAAAATGTAGGTTTTTTATATACTTATATCTGCCTGTGCCAAAATCCATTATTTTTATTCTCTCGCCTGTTTATATTTAAACTGTTGGATGCCCAGTTTTTAGCCCCAGCCCTCTTTATGATACTGCTTTGTAGTCAACAGGGTACAGTTTGTTATTTTCTGAAGGGGACAAACCTGTGCCTGCTCTCTTTCCAGTACCCTTTCTTGTTCTTGTAACCAAAACCTTTTGCCATGATTTTTCTATTTCCTGGCCAAATGCATTTACCATTGGACAACACCCATCTCGCAATTTCAACAGCATCCTTTCACCTCTATGCAACTTGTCAAATGACTGGTCAAGCCCTTTAAAAACATCTCTGGAGGGATGTTTTCAGGTAGCTGAGAAGTAATAATAGCTTTTCCACCTCAAAGAAAAGCTGGTGGAGAAATTGTCTGGGTTGTCTCCCTGACCACCATTGACTGCTCAACCTGTAAACCAGAACTCATGACATTTGGCAGCAGAAAGGAGGGCTGGGAGTGCTCTTGTGAAGGTTATTTACTGTGGATGGCCCTAATCACATGTAATGGTTTGTTGTGGGTCTGAATGTGTGATCCTGCCAACATTTATTTCACTGAGGAGACCATCACTAGGTGGTCTCCTCCTTCCCAGATCTGAGCTTTTCACACTGTTGTGTGGGTGCAACTCGTGCCAGTGCTGTGAGGCTTCCCCTGGAAAACATCCTGGGTTAATCTCCTTGCAAAAACAAATAGGCAAGACAACAAGCCAAACAGAAAATCAAACAGAAAACTGAATAGGTACAGAAAAAGATTGGGATTTTTATTTATCACTTCATATCCTGAACAGTGAGAGACATTATAATACTGCTGTTAATCAGACAGCTCCTCCAAGAAGATAGGAGAGCTACTCCATAAGCTTCTCTCTCTTTCAGTCTAGATTGATTTATTCTGGAAATTAAGTGTGCTGTCTTTATCAGCTTGATGATTTTTTAGCTGCTCACAGCCTTGCTCATGGCGTAGAAAGGAACCAATACACAGACCTTTTCTGTTTTATGTTCCTTAGGGATTTTCATGGGATTTTCTTCTTTATTCACAGGGATTTGAGTCTGATTTGAGGGAAACCCTTCTGTTCTGACTTTCTACAATAGAAGCCAAAGTTTTCTCTTGACTCAAGGGTCAATGAGTGAATGTCAGGCATGAAGAAGCCAAAGACTATATCAAACAGAAAAATAAGGTAGAAAACTTCATCAGAGACCATGCAAGGCAAAAAATTCCTGCACGTATGTGCTACAGGACAGGATTTCAGGGCTGGAGAAAGATGTAGTAGCACAGCACTTTGGATGGACAAGTGGGAGCAAGGGCAAAGGAGGCAGTGTCAACAAGAAATGCCACTTCAGCCTGGTGCCATGATGACGAGCAGAGAACAACCAGGTCTTGTACACATGGGGTGTGTTAAGCCAGTAGCCAAGGTGTTTGCCTAGTCTCCAGCAGGACTGATGGTGGCCAGGTGTTTGGTTGCAGAGCTTCTTCCCAGCCAGCATCTAATAAGAGCTGACAGCAACAGTTCAGGGAGGTCTTCCCTTGGAGCCTTGCCCTTGGAAACATCTGGCGTTGCTTCTTTGCTTTGATTCATCAGTGACAGGCCATTTTCTTCATTTTCTTGTAATAGTATGTGATTCTAATAAGGAGCATAGAAAATTTTAGAGGCTGGGCAAATCCACAGCCTCTGAAGGGGCCCATCCAGCTGGGAGGAGGACACAGAGAGGCTAAACTTGAGACAAGAACATATGCAGCACGGCAAGGGGAGAGTTCCAGATGCTAAATACTTAAGAATGAGCCATAATGTTAAAGGACTCAAACTCAACAAAGTGATTTTTTTTTTTTTTTCTCCCTTGCCTTCAGTACTTGATCTCTGGTTACAAAAGAAGCCAAACAACTTTGCTTAAAATATGCTGTTTATATAAGGCATCTTATGGGAAGGTGATGCTTAGGTCTTTTTCAGCCTAAATGATTCTGTGATTCTTCTGGGAATCTTTCACTGGAAAAAGCCTAATACAAGCATTTTGGAGGCAAGAAATAACTTACTGGATCCTTGTAGCATCTAACTGAAGTTTAAAATGGGGTGTGCTGCAGCCTGCCTGGCTTCTCAAAATTAAATTAACTGTAGCCCTGTGGGAAAAAGAGCATAAAAAGTTCTGTTTGCTCCAATAAGATATAGTGAATTGACTGTTTTTCTTAATGTATTACTTACCTTGAAAATGAGTGGGGCTGCCTTATCACTGTACTTTATTGTGCAGCCATAAACAAACTCTGACAGTGCAGGAGCTTTCTGACTAGATAATAATACAGACTGGTTTTCTTTCATGTATTTTGTTAATGCAATTCTTTGGTCTGTTGTATGTGCTTCTGAGTTTGGATTTTTTTGTGGGCTTATGTTAGGTTTTGTCAAAAAGAATATAAACACCATTAACACTTGCAGAAAACTAAGCCATGGCTCCTTGAATTCAGTTGTCATGGCACTGCACTAGAAGTTAACTCAAGTAGTTTTCTAGAACATCTTTACAGGGGAAAAAATGGCTGGAAAAATAGAAATTTTACTACTGAAGTGACTGAGTTCCTTGAGAAATTAATCCACATAATAATAAAGTTCCACACCTTAGTGAAATTTGGATCTTCATTACTATTTTGGTCTGTTTTGAGAGATACAGGTGAAGTGAAATGTAAATGAAGCAGAAATACAATATTGTAAGTGCCTCAAAACGTGTTGCTTCTGGATTTTGGAACTCAGGAGATAAAATATTCAATCAAAAATCAGTCAGCTCAGTTATTTTAATGCAATGTGGTAGGGTTTTGCAGTTTGCATCTTCTGCTCTATGTATCTGCTTTTAAAACAGTTTTCAAAAGATTTAGTCTTGGTCATGCAAATCATACTGTTTTGCAACATGCAGTCCAAAAATAACTTGCAGGAATATAGCATGCAATTGGTTGTCAAAACAAGTTTATTAAACCAGTGCTTAATTTTATATCTTGATACAAGCATTGAGATCTTTGTAAGTTTAGAGATGGCTGTGCACTGGAGAAGGGCAAAAAATTTCAGCTGTATCATTTAAGTACTAAAACCAGGAGGACAGAGGAACTCTGGGCTAGTTGTAATCAAATTTAACTGATTGACTGAGCCATGAAAAATAGGAGTATTTGTATTATACATCAGGAAAAGACCAGCAGTACTCACCAACTGGGCAATTAAAGGAGTAATTTTAGCCCATTCACCAGTTCATTCCTAAAGGTGGTCAGAAGAGAATCTCTATGGGGATAGTGAGGAACTGCTTGGACTTTCCAGTAACACTTAATGCAGAATGCAAACAGAGCAACACACATCATGGAATTACAGGCTGGTTTGGGTTGGAAGGGACCTCAAAGCCCATCCAGTGCCACCCCTGCATGGGCAGGGACACCTCCCACCAGCCCAGGTTGCTCCAAGCCCCATCCAACCTGCCCTTCAACACTGCCAGGGATGGGGCAGCCACAGTTTCCCTGGGCAGCCTGGGCCAGGCTCTCCCCACCCTCACAGCACAGAATTTCTCCCTAACATCGAACCTCAATCTCCCCTCTTCCAGTTTAAAACCCTTTCCCCTTATCCCATCACTAGAGGCCATGGTATAAAGTCTCTTTCCATCTTTCTTGAAAGCACCTTCAGATACTGCAAGGGTGTAATAATCATTCTCTGGAGTATTTACACAACATTAAGTTTCCGTCAACTCTGCATAAACCAAGCTACATTTAAGTGAGATTTGATCATATCTTACACAAGATCGTAGGAAAGTCTGGGTTCTTGCAGTGTTTTTGAGGTCTCATGATTTTCCTTGACACTGTCAGGAAAATACACATAAATATGCTCTAGGTCACTGCAGTTCAAAGATGATGTGCAGGACACCCTATTCATGGAAATAAGTGTGCCTACACAGCAGCAAATTATTTTTTCTGTGATTTTTGGTATTATCAGAGTCCTTACAAAGATTTTCCTTGTTATTTTAAGGAAGCAAAATAGACATTCTTTTATTGCAAAAATTTGCATTTAGGAATATTTTATTTGTATCTTACATTTTGAAAGTGGCATGGCAAGAAATGGGTTTGATTTTGGAGAAGAATCATTTTGAATAATTAACCATGAATTACCCTAATTAGAAGAAAATAATTATAGGTTGGACATGGCTGCTTCAAATGAGATGTATGGAGTTAGTGACTATTGGAAAAATAATGCCACCTGATAGAAGCTGAAATAAATCTAAAAAAGAACTTTCTCTTACAATCAGGATTTAACTATGGTATTTTAAAATGTCTCCAATTTAAAACATGCAAATTTCTTCTAGACAGAATTATTAGTAGGACTATATTGTTGAATTGCAAAATCCTCAGTGTAACAATTAAAGAAGGTAGTTTTATCCTTTAAAATAGAGTTGTGATTAACTCTTAATATCTTGAGTTCTTGCTCAGAACTACTGAGAATACTATAGGTACCTCTTTAAATCATAAAAAAGGTTGATCTTGCTTAAACCCAAGGTATTTTTACACTTAAATATTAAATAATACTATTTTAAATATCTGTTTGTATTACATATGTAGAGATGTATATATTAAAGACATGGTAGTCTTCAGTTTGGGGTGTGAGGGATTTGCCATCCGTGCACTGTTAATTATCATTACATCTACAAGAATAATTTAATAGTTTCCTTTAAAAATCAGACTTAGGAAAACAAACTGAGGCTGAATGGTCCAAGATTGCACACTGTTCTTCAAGGACTTTTGTTTCTTTGCAAATCACCTGAGTACTGCAAGAAGAAATCCTTGTAATTTAATTTTTCAGCTACCTGTACAGGATTAGGGTTTTATTGTATAAACACGTACTTACACCTTTTGTAACCTGGACTTTGCGACAGAAGACTTAAATGTTACAGTGAAATGGTGGGTTTTGGTGGCTCTGCAAAAGCCATTCTCAATGTGGTTATTGCATCCCTGTAAATAACCTGCTGTACTTTTATTTCTCTTGCTTCCTAAAAATCTTAAGAAGCAAGATGACCTTTTCTAACACAACAAAAAATTAACCAATCTGTTTCTGTCTGAGCAACAGGGACAGCTCAACCAGAGGATTTCTAGACCACTATGCTAGCATTAGTGCTTCTTCTCCCATGAATTTTACTGCCATGTGATATCAGTATTATATCATATGATATTTTGCCATCATATGATATAAGACTGTGACATGCTGCTGAAGTCCAGATACGGAAACAAAGGATCTCTTTAATACTGATCCTCACCCTAATTATCATGCCACTTCTACACAACCCACTGGTGTTTTGTTTTGATGCCAGTACAAGTAATTTGATTTTTCTTCCAGTTTAATATCACTTTTCATTTCTTACCCTAAACAGTGTGCTTTAGAAAACTGTAGTGGGGCCTTGTACCCAAAGGTACAAGGTGCAATGAGACTTGCAACGTGTGTAGTTAAACACACAGAAGGAGCAACCTTTGCTGTTAGAGAAGCTGAGATGATGACTTGTCTCTAAAGCTTAAAGCCAAGAATTGTTACTTGGTGGAGGTGGATTATGTTTTTGTGATAAAAATGTAAGGTATATAACTGAAATAAGTACAATAAGACTCCAATATGTGCCTCCTCAGTGGTAGCTATTTCATTTTTCCCCTCTTGCCTTTTTGTAACACATCTGAAAATAAAAATAAGCCAACCAGAGATTGTTCAAGTGTTTAAGCTCTGCATCCTTGTGAACATAGTATCTGAACATCAGTTGGCATTAACTCACTCCAGAGCCAGTGTGTGTTTTCTTAATGCAAAATGTGAGAGTGCTCCCAGCTCTTGTTTGTGGTTAGACTGCTGTCATGGTGGCCCATCTTTTTAAATGTGAATAATGCTTTCTCTTGATTTTTTTTGTGTGTATGTCTCCTTTCAGATGCTTCTAAAAGGCTTGACTTTGAGCTTGTGAGAAAGCTATGTTGAACATCTAACCACCTTCTAGAAGATCATTTAGAATTTCTAAATTCTGCAGTAATTTCTAAATGTACAGGCCATTGGTTTTTTTCAGATTAAATTAATTTAAATATTAGTTTAGCCTACACAGTAGAATACAGCCTGTTGTACTGCAGTAACTTCTTACCTGTGCTATACCCATTTTTTACCCATATTGCTGTAATATAAACAAACTTTCCTTATAATGTGGCTATGAATCTGTTGTAATTTCATCGCAGTGTTTTAGAATTTTCATTCTTATTTGGTTTAGAAGCCTGTAAATTATAACCAAATTTCAGCAACTCAAAAGTATTGTGAAGGTGCAAAGTAAAACTAAGGATGATGTGAAAGAGTCATTCTCTTTATGAATAGTATAATCGGATCACTTTGGGTAAGGTCTTCCACCTTTCCAGGGTGAATAAACCTATCTATTCTAATTCTTTAGAGAAATAACTTTTAAAAAGAAGGAGGAAAATTAAAATCTCCTTTCAGAATTTAATTGCCAAAATGTGTTTATAAGGAAAAAAAAAAAAAAAAAAAAAAAAAAAAAAAAAAAAAAAAAAAAAATGAAAAAAATGGGGCATTTAATTATGATTTAATATGATTGAAATTTCAGTGCACCTGTTTAATCAAAAGAAAATAATGTATGCACAGTAAAGTCTATTATGCATCTGATCACAATAGCAGGGTATTAAGAAACTATAATAGGAAAAGTAATAGCTAACATTTTGTTTTGTTATGTCAAGAGACAGAGTAACTATTGTTATTGGGTATGTTTTTTTAAATCCTGCTATGTGAAGCTATAAGATTCCAATTCAGCCTCATCCGATTACCATCTATAACTAAAGACTCGCCCAAATATACAACCAGCTCTTTGGTATCTCCCTGATAGATGCTTAACAAAAATGTATTATCCTCAGGTATGTGCAGAGTTCTGCAGAGCTGTTAACCGAGACACAGGAGCATTTTCTGCTGGCAGTATGGGAGAGTTTTAGTGACAGGGTTGAGCACTTTGTCCGTCCTTTCGGATCCCTTCCCCTCTCCTGCGTGGGTGGTGCTGGTGCTGGAGTCACAAAATCACCTTGGTTGGAAAAGACTGACTGAGGTTAACACTGACAAATCCTTAACTAAACCATATCCCTAAGTACTATGTCTATACTACTCTTGAGTACCTCCAGAGATAGTGACTCCACCACCCCTCTGCACAGCCTGTTCCAAGGCCTGATAACCCTTTCAGTGAGGAAATTCCTCCTGACAACCTGTATAAACCTTCCCTGGGCAACTTGAGGCTGTTACCTCTTGTCCTATCACTTGTCACTTCCTTCAACAGACCACCAGGAAGGAAACCACTGTGTGGTGCTAAGCATCCTGCAAGAGTGCATCGTGGTGCCTCAAGCTGGGAACTCAGAGTTTGTTTTAATCCCAGTTTGGAGGCACATTGAATAGGGTGGTGTCTATTCGTCTCCAAGTAGGTGGTAGAAATATTTTCTTTCGTGTTTGTGAAGCACTTGGAGAGTGATGCCTGCAACAGAAAGGCCCCAGAGAAAACTGATAATAATGATAATAACACAAGCTTTGAAGTGTGTGGTAAATTAGATACAGGGTCATTCACTGGATGCTTAGTAGAAAATAAAATACTGAATATTACACAGTAAGAGATCTGTCTCTGTTCTGTGCCCCAAAAAATACAGAGGTAGGGAGAAAAATGGTGCATGAAACTTACTCATTAAAATTCATAGCTAACCTTAATTCCAGCATCTTCAGACTTTTAATGTACCTAGCTTTAAACCTTCTAACAAAATGTTTACATCTGTGAGAGAATTTGTATGTCTGATTATGCTGTAGCATTATCTAGTAGGCAAGGGGGAAAAGCATGTAAGCCTTTTGTGGGATTAATTGAAACCAGGACACTGAATATTCTGGGCAGGCTGTTCAGAAAGTGTTTATAGAACAGGAAAAGTTTTTAGTTTCTCCTTAATATAAGTTTTTTTCTATCTGGTTCTCTCTCACTGTTGCTTTACTTAACAACTTCAGGTCACTGAAATAGTTGAGTTGATATGTGTGTGAAAACATCTATCTGAGCAGCCTTTTTATGGTTCTTTAATATAATTTCTAGCTCAGCCTTTGTCTCCAATTCTGCACTAGACTTTGTATCTATACAGTCTTATGGATATGCAAAATATCTTATGGTGGTTGATGGGTTGTAGGCTAGCACCACTGTTTTAACAAAAACAGTACATATTTTTGTGATTGCATTATAAAGACATTACATTCACCCAATTTGCTGCCTTTAGAAGAAACAAAAAGAAAAATATTTATATTAAATATCCCAAGTAACAATTGATTAAGTGCATCATTTACACAGTGATTTCCCCCTTTACATTTCCACGTGCTCAATTAGCAAAACTTATCCCTTAATTGAAGCTTTGAATATTGACCTTTTTTTTTTTTTAACTGCAGTTTAGGTGGCCGTTGTTGAAAATTCACATATCATTATTTAAAGAACATGTCTTGTTTTGTGTAATGCATCTTTATTGAATACAACTGAGTGCTGTTTTTAGTAAGATGAACAGCAGACATTTATCAGCATTAATGCTGCCACTCATCAGTCTCATATGAAAATATTTCAAATGTAAAATAATGTTGGACATGGTGTCAAGCCACATTATTTATATACTGCAGATTAGAACAGATAATTTTGGGCTTCTTTCCACTGTGATCCAGATGTGTCCATTATGGAGTACATCCTTACGTGTGCTTTTGCTTACGTGGGTACAGCAGTTACCTCTGACCCATGGTGCCTTTCAGTTTCTAGACTCAAATTAAAACCATCTCTTTGAGCTGTTTCATTCTCTTCTCTGTGGCCGAAGCAAAACAGTGATTTTTTAAAAGATGATGTATTGTTACAGTGTTCATCCAAAGAGGTCAGCTACAGCTTCCCCTTAAATTCAGCAGAAAATTTCTGAGAAGATGCCACTTCAACATTTTTGCAGCCGTGTTTATTGAGCCATATTTACATAACTGAGAAAGTTACAGCTGTGGAAACGAATTGAAGTTAGCTTTATTCTCTTTTACATATAGTTTATCTCTTTGCCCTAAAGATCTGTGATCTGGCATAAGTCATTATCCTCGCTCATATTTTTGCACTCCAGCATTATGCTAAGTTCTTTGCACACCCATGAGTGCTGCAACCTCGTGCTTACTAGTGGCAATAAAATGAGCGAATAAATGTCATAACTGAGCAAGCTTTGACTGTCAGACATAAGTTTCTCCAGCATTCATGGCTAATGCTCTAACCCTCAGTGCAAAACACTGGAACAATTTGCTTTCTCTCTGTGTTCTTGGTGGCCAGGATGCATAGGGGAGCAATGTGCTCAGTCATAATCATGCTCCACAAAGGCTGGAAATGTTCCCTTTGAGCTCCCAGTCATTAGGCCAGCCGAAGTGAAGGCAAGCCCATTGAGAAGCCAGAATGGCAATAATTTATTTCCTATTGATGGGTTGTGGCAAATCGTGTTTGGAGCAGGGGCTGCACACTGTGGGGCTACGTGAAGAAAGCCTGTGATGGCCCTCGATGAAGCTCTTCACAGCTCATTTAGCCCAAATGTAGCCACCTGGGTGGTGAATCGTTCCTGCAAAATTAGATCACTTACAAGGGAGGCATGTGGGGGTTCCCTCCAGGCATTAATCAGGGAGGGGGTGAGCTGTCAAAACATGGATTTCAAAGTTAAGGAACACAAGAAGAATTAAAATGCAGCCAGACCAGAAATTCAGGAATATAATTTCCATCAGGTCTGGCAAAGAGCTTGGAAGAAGAATGATGAACTTGCAATGGTTAAGTGAAATATTAAAGGTGCATTCAGTAGGGGTAGGTTTTTACAGATGTTAATTAGTAAAAGCACCATGAGGATTTATTTAAGCTTGGGCACATCCCCTTCACCTTTCAGCTGACTGGTCAAATTAATTTATGTGCTTCCCACCAGTGCATAACACAGTTCATATCTTATTTAAATTTACTTTTTCCAAGGCTTAGCATGTGACATCTCATGCTGTTCCAGAATTCTGACAGGATATTTTGTTTTCCTGGATATGAAAAGCCTGCCCTGTTTGTTTTATCCACTCTATTTATATGTTATTTCTATGGGGGGGGGGGAATAATACTTATATCTGACTATTAAATGTTTTGCATACATTTTACTCTAGTTTTTTTCTATTTTTAAGAAGATTTTTGTTTCTTAAGAAATTCTGCTGTGTGTATTTAAAGTCAGATATCTTCTTCAGCACTGATCCTTGAATCCTCTGAATGAAACACCCTGGCCTGACCAGTTAAGTGTTGCCTCAGATGTTGTGGAATTTTACACATTCTTCTCATATTGTCCATTGCCCTGGAGGAAGAAAAGAGGGAAGGAACAACCAGATGGGCAAAGTTACTTTTATCTTCAGAAAAACTGTAAAGTAGACATCTCTTCTGTCTGGCATGTGCTGGCAAAGAATCTCCCATGGTAACCCCCTCCTTGGCCTCCTGCATCTCCCTCCATTGTTAACTTGGAAAAAATGGAGCATCTGGGTTTTCTATTTGCAGGGAGAATCACTAACATCTCTAAAATGTTCCAGAAACCAGGATATGAGTAGGCATTGTCGTGGTGTTTCCATGAACACCACACTCCTCTCATTTCCCTGTGTCACACTTTGAAGACATTGTTCTGCTTCATCTCTTAAGACAATACCTTTTTTTTTTTTTTTTTTTTTTTAATTTACTCAGGACAAGTTTAAGGGTCTCATATCTAGTAATGCAGTTTGAGAGATCTCAAATTTAATGAGCACATACTTATTTGGCAATGTAGCTGTCTATGAGTTGTATTTATTTCTCTTCTTATAATCTTAAATTATAATTTAAGAAAATGCAAAACAAAGGGGGCAGAACTAGAGTTCTTGCATCTTTTATATAATCTTTAGTTTCCTTTTTGTATATTACATCAGGAGATTTGTGTTAAAAAAAAGCCAGGTGTGGTGATGCTTTATTATCATAATATGTGCAATACAGAGGCAAATATGTAGCATTTAATGTGCCAGGTAATCTGTGAGAAGATTTAATTGTTTCAGCATGGTTTATACACTGTCAAGCTTCCTTTTAAGGGACATCTCCTTCTCCTCTCCTCCTCTAAGGTATCAGTATCACACTGTGACCCTTAGAAGCATACGAAAAATACAGTGGTATAAAGGTAAAAAAAAGTAACTTTATCATTCAATATACAGACATACAATGACATAAAATACACCTGGCTTGTTTATACTAGTTAGTAATTCCTAAAGGTTTCCTTTTGGTTTTCATTTCTGGTTATTTGTGCAGCTAATCTAAAAATAGTATGAAAACAGTGTACCCTGTACCCAGCTTCAGCTCTAGAGCTCCTGCATGTTGCATTGATATTGGAAATGTAGAAATTAGTTTTTCCAAATAGTTTGTTATACCAGACATTTGAAAAGTTTATTTTTATTTGCTATTATTTCATCCTCTAGGGTAACATGACAGGATAACTGTCTTGCATAAAAACGAAGATCATCATTCTCTATCAACCAGTTTGTGCTTAACCAAGCATTTATTTATTAGTTCTTAATGGTAAGGTCTATGAGGTTACTACACCTGAGAGAAAAATCTGTAAGACAGGCTTTCTAATTAATCACTGGGAGGGTTCAAGGAGGTCTTGTTGCTTCTATTTACAGTAGAATATATGTAGTCTATTACAAGTGTTGATTGCTAAAACTGCAGCTCATTTTTGTTTCTTCAGATCAGTAGCTACTTTGGGGGTAAACTGTACCATTCTTATCATTCTGTTTGTAAACACACATAAGAAGATGTAGAGAGAGAAGATACAGAGAGAGAAAAGACTAACTTGTTGCCTGGTGAGAAAGGGAGAAGGAAGAAGAAGGTTATCCAGGGAGGCAACTTCAAAAGAAAACAGATTGAGGAGTGGAAAGGGGCAAAGTAAACATCCCATATCAAGGCAACAATCACATAGTTTACAAACAATGTAGAGTACAAATTACAAAATCCCAGAACTATTGTGGCTAAAAAAGCCCTCGGACACCATCAAGCCCAGCCTATGCCCAACACCACCACATCCCCAGACCATGGCACCAAGTGCCCCCTCCAGCCTGTCCTTGGACACCTCCAGGGATGGTGCCTCCACCACTTCCCTGGGCAGTCCATCCCAAGGTCTGATCACCCTTTCCATGAGGAAGTGCTTCCTGATATCCAACCTAAACCTCCCCTGGAGCAGCTTCAGGCCAGGCCCTCTTGTCCTGTAGTTGAAATAGTTCAGGTAGTTGAAGAGAGTGAGAAGGTGCCCCCTGAGTCTCCTCCAAGTTTAACAAATTCTAAATCCTGCAAAATAATTCAAGGCATGACTTAGTAAGATTTTTTTCTCTTAAATGTCAGAGTATGATAAACACTGGCCCAGGTTGCCCAGGGAAGCTGTGGCTGCCCCATCCCTGGCAGTGTTGAGGGGCAGGTTGGATGGGGCTTGGAGCAGCCTGGGCTGGTGGGAGGTGTCCCTGCCCATGCAGGGGTGACACTGGATGATCTTTAAGGTCCCTTCCAACCCAAACCAGGCTGGCATTCTGTGGCCATTTAACAAGATCTGCTCCTTTCAATCCAGCTGGGCAGTGTTCTTGCTGCTGGAACACAGGCATTGAGAGCCAGGAAAGCTGGAGAAAACTTCTGACCTCTCACAATATCCATGTGCTGAGGTTCCTTATTAAGAATCCTTCTCTTGAAATCATGGTCTGGAAATTAATCTCTGCTACCAGCTTCCCCCCACTGAAGTAGGATCCAGCATTAGAGAGTCCTGCCTTGACAAGGAAGGATGGGAAAGCCAGAGGAAACATTCTAGAGGGAGGTGTCCCTGCTCATAACAGGGAGGTTGGAACCTGATGACCTTTAAGGTCCCTTCCAACCTTAACCAGTCCATGATTCTACAGTCTCTTTAGTCACCATTAGCATAACTGCCCAGACTGATCCTTGTGGATGAAAGGTCTCATTATTTCTGAGGAAATAATTTGCAGCAAAGGGACTAAGTAGAGCACATGGGAAAAACTGAAGCCAAAGGATTATTTCCTTCCATTATTCCTTCAGTGGAAGACAGAGTGCACATTTTAGAAGACTGTGAACTTTGGGCCACTGTAATCCTTCTGTATCTTGTTTTCACAGTTAGTTAAATAGGGATACATTTCTTTATGTGGCCATTTTGAGAAGAAAATATTAAAAATTCAGCTATATGGGTTACTTCTGGGACTGGAAATCTTCATATAGAAAGCTGAAGGGCTGTATTGCCAATGCTCTGAAAAGGAAGCAGTTTTAAGTCTTTTGATTTGATCCCTTCTTCTGAGATCCTCAAAGATGTGTATTTTTTTCTTCCAATTTTCATAGATCAGTGTAGCTTTGCCCTTACCTCTGTAGAGACCTTTTTCCTTTCTCAGGTTAGCATGTCACTCTTCTTTTGCCACCTTATCAGCATATTTTCCTCCTGTACCTCTGGAGCTCTATGAATTTCTGCCTCTTTTGAATAGGTTCTTCTTTTTGCCAAAGGGAGTCCTCACCTGTTCTGCTGGTGATGTTTCCACAGGGAGAAGTAGGGAGGAAGCTTCTCCTTGCTTACACATTGCTCCCTGAGATTTCCCTTGCTTCACCAGATCATGGGAGGAAGCCTTCGTGCTCCTGGCATCAACAGATGCCAATGAGGGCTTCCACACTGGATTTCTGCATCCTTGAAACAAAGCTACAGCTTGAATTGCTGATGCTTTCTTGATGCAATTGCTAGACTTTGCCACGTCCCTCTTTTTTACTCCTAGATTGTCTAGTTTGCTGGTATGGGATCTTAAAAAAAAAAATTAGTTAACAAATCAGTATCAGGGAAGTTGAGGGAGCAGATCCATTATGCAGTGCATGCAAGTGATCAGGCCCAGTCAGCAGAGGTTTATGAAGGGGCCAGGTCCTTTTTTACTAACCTGCTCTCCTTCTGTGCCAGGGTGACCTGCTTGTTGGGTGAGGGAAGGGCTGTGGGTGCTGTCTACCTTGACTTTAGCAAAGCCTTGGACAAGGTTTCCCAAAACATTCTCCTGGAGAAGCTGCTGCTCATGGCTTGGATGTGCACACACTCTGCTGGCTCATCCCTCATCTGGGCTCCATCAGGAGCAGTGTGGCCAGCAGGAGCAGGGAGGGGATCCTGCCCCTCTGCTCCCTGCTGAGGCTGCAGCTCCAGCATTGGACATTGGGAGTTGGGCTCTTCTCCCTGGTGACCAGCGACAGGACAGGAGGAAAAGAGCTGCACCAGGGGAGGTTCAGATATTGGATATTAGGAAAATTTCTTCCCAGAAGGAATGGTGAGGCCTTGGGACAGGCTGCCCAGGGGGGGGTGGAGGCACCATCCCTGGAGGGGTTAAAAAATGGGTGGACATTGTGTTTCAGGAGATGGTTTTGTGGTTGGGGGTTGTAGGGTGGATGGTTGGACTTGATCTTGAAGGTCTTTCCCAACCTTGATGATTCTATGATTCTGTGCAGTTCAACAAAGGTTCTAAATAGGTAGGGATGGCTGCTTATATTTATGCTGGATTTGAGGGTGATCAAACACTGGAGCAGGTTGTCCAAAGACACTGTGGACTCCCCATCCTTGGAGAGGTTCAGCACTTCACTGAACACAGACTTGAGCAACCTCACCTAGTTACAAATGTTTGGAGTGGGGGGCTGGACTAGATGACCTGTAGAGGTCCTTTCCAACTTTGATAGTGAACAGCAATGAAGCAATAGGAATGCAGGTGATGATCCAGACACTGGGAAGCCTGCTATGTGAGGGGGAAGGCTGAGAGGACTGGGTTTGTTCAGCCTGGGGAAAAGAAGCTCCAGGAGAGACCTTAGCCCAATGTTCCAGTATTTAAAGTGTGGCTACCAAGAAGATGGAGACTTCCTTTTTACAAGGAGTCACCTAGAAGAGATGAGGTGTGATGGGTACAAGTTACTGCTGAGGAGATTCCAGCTGGACACAAGAGGAAGATTTTTCACCATGAGAATAGTTGGACATTGGAATAATCTCTCCAGTGGGAAGTGGTAGATTCCCCAGCACTGGACACTTTTAAGATTCACATGTAGAGGAGGCTGGGCCTAATTTTCTTGACCATGCTTTTGCCAAGAAAAATGGGACTAGATGATCCTTGATGTCCCTTCCAGCTTGATATTGTGTGACTCTGTGTGTTCAGACCCTGATGGAGGATGTTTAGGTGTGGTATGAAGTAGCTTTAACCTATGGAATGTGGCTGAAGACCAGGGTCTTGTGGAAGTCCAGTAGTCTGGTCTTCAACCTAAGACAGCAAAGAGCTTTAGCACTTTAGAGCAGGTGCTTTGGCTTCAGATTGATTTGACTAGTAAGAACCCAAGTC
>NW_009952686.1:340832-341735 GCF_000747805.2 Chaetura pelagica | reverse complement strand
GCATCAATTAAATCAGTTATAAGGTAACATTAACTTTAAGAGCCACTTGCATCAATTTCTAAATTGGAAAGTTAGTATTTCCAGAAGAAAAAAAAAAAAAATACTGTGTGCTAGAATAATATTTGGCATGTAAAATTTCATAAAGTTTGCATATTTTATGGACACATTTGGGCTAAAGATGGATATAACACAGTAATCTGCAATTTTAACTAAAAGGCAACTGCTGTGCCCCCATCATTAAGCTGTAATTCTTACAAAAACTTCAATTAATTGGATTTTTCATCAGAACTTTTTTGTTTGATATAAAGTACCATGTAGATTCGTTATAGAAACTTCATTTAAATATGGATTTAATTAGAAATGTTTTATAATTTTAATGAGTCTTAAAAGTCTTTTGATGAGCAGTCAGTGTAATTATGGTATTTAAAATGATTGGATAAATGCATACTTTACAATTTACCTTCCTCGCAACTGTGTTTTCATGCCGGTTATTTTTAACATGAGGAATTGTTTCATTTTGTGTCAGTTTATCCTCCTCTTCCTTCCACAAAATGTTTTATCTCTGAAATAAAATTAAATATGCATGATACTAGTAGTATTGGATTATACTGTAATGGCACAGTTAAAAATCAATCTGAAAGGGGAAAATTATTTTGGTTTTGTTGGAGAAGTGACTAAATTGATAATTTTTCATCCAGAAGTAAATTACAGGCTAGCTCTGCCCTATATGTGTTGTCTCTTTTGTGTTTGAGGAAATTACCTGCAAAATTGCTGCAGAAGACATCTTGCACTAGGTATTGTGCTATCAGCAATCTGCCTCACTACCACAACATAAAGAAAGAGAGGGGCTCAGCAAATTTAGAAATGAAAAAAAAAAAAGGATATAGAACTAGCAGTTAAAAG
>NW_009952686.1:287951-340374 GCF_000747805.2 Chaetura pelagica | reverse complement strand
GGGGGGGGAAATGGGCTTTTTAATGCATCATGTACTTTATCACACAACCTACGTGAAGACCACTCTGAGCCTTGCACTTCAGTGTTCAGAAGCAGCACACATTAGCTCCTGCTTGCCTAAGAAGTTATTGGCAAGTTGCTTTTTGTGTGTGTCCGTGTGGTTTTTTTTCTGTTTGGGTGTATTTTTTTTGTTCATGAAAACTGAGCTCAGAGCATGTGGAGTCTTCCAATACAGAATGGACAAGGTACTGTGAGTGCAACCAGCCTCAAGGAAGCTGCGGATGAGGGTTTTACACCCTGATTCTCAGGACCATAAAACCTCTTTGCATACCAGTCATCTCTTCTGCTGGAGTGCTCCTGTTTCTCCACAGACTCCAGATCTTTACATTTACTTACTGAATGAGCTTACTGAGTTGTTGTGGGTTTTTTTTCAGGGGAAAAACTACATCAATGTAATGGGCTGCATGAAAAGAAGTGTGGCCAGCAGGGTGAGGGAGGTGATTCTCACCCTCTCTTCTGCTCTGGTGAGACTCCACCTGGAGTGCTGTGTACAGCTCTGAAGTCCTCAGCACAGGAAAGGGTTGGAGAGGGTCCAGAGAAGGGCCATGAAGATGATCTGGGGCTGCAGCACCTCTGCCATGAAGACAGGCTGAGAGAGTTGGGGTGTTGAGCCTGGAGAAGAGAAGGCTCCAGGGAGACCTGAGAGCAGCTTCCAGGGCCTGAAGGGGCTCCAGGAAAGCTGGGGAGGGACTTTTCATCAGAGAAGATAGTGATAGGACAAGGGGTGATGGTTTTAAACTGAAAGAGGGGAGATTTAGGTTAGACATCAGGAAGAAATTCTTCACCATGAGGTGTTGAAGGGCGGGTTGGATGGGGCTTGTGGAGCCTGATCTGGTGGGAGGTGTCCCTGCCCATGGCAGGGGGGTGGGAACCTGATGATGTGCCAGGTGCCTTCCAAACTCAACCACTCTATGATCCTATAACCTTTGTCAACAATTCTCCTTCCCTGATGTGGCTTGTAGATTCTGACCATGAGGTATCCATGCCTGATCAGCACAAAACTTGAGTGTCTCACCCAGAAAAGACTATAAAAGAACTGTAAAGATGGAATGATACTGGCTCAAAATATCCACATGCCACAAATGGAGAAGCCCATGATTCTTTATACGGATCTATGTGTGGGTTTCCATCTTGCAGCATTAGCCAGTTAATACAACTCTGTTCTGTGTGAGCAGTGCTACATTCAGAAATGTTCCTCCTCCTTTTGTGGAAGAACATGCAGGTGTATCATGTTCTATTAATTGACTCTTTTCCAATCAATGTCCATCATTTAAATGCCCATGCTTTGCACATGGATATTGTAGAGTATCACCCATGTACTGATATCTTCATGTCTCATCTGTATTTGTTCATAAGGGAAGGCTTAAGAGCTTTCAGTTTTGGTCATGCTATGTGCCTGGTGGGCTTTTCTTAGAAGTATTTCACCTTTTTATTTGGAACATAGTTTATTAAATAGTCAAGTAGTCTGGCTCTCAGACTGCTACACAACTTTTGAGCGGGTGCTGATGCTACCTTGCCATGCACTGTTGTGTAATTCATTAGTACCACATGTAGTCCTGGATATATTACCACAAATTTGTCTCTTTTTCTTTTTTAATGTTCTGCACACTTGCCAATTTTAACACCATTTTTCCATGAGCCCATTTAATTGTGGCTCTCCAGAACTTAACATGCTTAAACTATTCTTTTTGTGAAAAATTGTCATGAGTTTCAGTCGAATTGTAGTCTATGACCTATTATTTCCACAGTTGGTATCTCTGTCTAGCAAACACTGATTTTCATATGCTTAACAGCTTTATGGTCTACAATACTGGTTTTGGATATTGAGATTACTAATCCAGAACCATCATATATTGATTTTTCTGGCTTAAAGAAATAATTCTGTGTTGATTTATATAATTGCTATGAAGTTGTTATGAACATACTTAAGGTTAGAATATCAGAATCAGATAATTTCATCCTTTATTTTCTTTCATATTTTAACAAATTTTGTTAATTATTTTTTTGTGTGTGTGAAAACAAGCTTTGAAACAGTATTAACACCTTCTGAATCTTTTATCCAGGGTATTTATGTATTTTTTGGAAAGTCCTTTACTCCTTTTATGGTTTTGTTTTATTCCACTTTATGTGTATGTAGGTCTTGTTCTTTTTATCCCCATGCTTTCTTTTTCTGTATTTTCAGCTAGTTTTGTGAGGTTGTAAAATGCTTTCAGTCTTAGAGATATTTTCATCCTTGAAATAGTTGTGTAATTTACTTTTTAAATGTATTTACCTTTCCACCTATTTAATATATTCCTCCAAGGTGCTCTTCTAAATCTCTGTTCTAAGGTTTGCCTATTTCTGATTCTTATCTTTATTAACCCTTTATTTATCTTTGCATATGATGCTGAGCTTCAAGCCAGTGTCCAACTTTTAAAACACACAGTTATCTCAGGAACGACCCAGTCTGGGGAGGTCTGTCTGTTAAATATATTCCACAAGGAAACCCCCTTATCCTTGACCCCTGATGCTACATTGTGCAGCAAGTAATTTCACTTCATTTCTCTGAAAATGTAAATATGTCTAGTTCATCATTTTTTCAAAGTAGTTCTGCTTGCAAACCAGGAAGCTTTGCTGAAGAAGAGGGACCTGCTTTAGTGTGTCCACTTCTGTGTTTCTTCCTTTTCCTTTTTCCTATTTTGTAGTGTCACAGATGATGTCACTTCCAGTTTGGCTTCCCATGACTGCTGGTCCTAGTTGTGGGTTTGAGGAGAGAAGCTCAGTTGTGGCTGGCACAGAATAATCCCAGAATATCTTGGGTTGGAAGGCACCTCTAAAGGTCATCTAGTCCCACCCCCTTCAATAGGCAGGGACATCTCACACTAGATCAGGTTGCTCAGAGCTCCATCAACCCTGACCTTGAATGCCTCCAGAGATGAGGCCCCTGTCGCCTCTCCAGGCAGCCTGTTTCAGAGATCCACCACCATTAAAGAACTTTTTCCTCATGTCCAACCTAAATCTACCTTTTTCTAGCTTATAACCATCACCCCTTGCCCTGTCATTACATACTCATGCATAACTTACCCCAGGCAAACCTTGCCACTTCTGTTTTGGCATGCTGTCCATTTTATGAAACCATTTAAAGCCTTTTTACACAGACTCCATTGTATTAATTTATTTATTTATTTTTCCTACCTAGAATTGCTCAAGTTTATTCCCTTCCATGATATCTGTTTCTCCTGCTCTTCTGCTAAATTTTCTATGTGGATTTCAGGGTGTGCAGCTCTATGGTGAGAAGCAATGTCAAGGGGTAGAATGAACTGCTACATAAATAGCCTTGGTTCTTTTAGTGACTCAATCACTAAAAGATGTTGTAATTAGGCAGATCAAGCATACTTTTACACAGTGCCCACCCATCTTCATGGTTTCAGCTGTATCTGTGGCAGCTTCACAAACTTCAGAAACAGAAAGATTGCTGCTTAGGATGAAACAGGCATTGTAAGTGCCAGCTGCAGCAGACACTGTAGGTTTTATGATCCTAAGGTTCTTTGTAATTTCTGAATCTATCATTCTTATTAAAAATACTGAATAATTAAAACCATTTCAACACACTTTCAAGAATTTATTCATTCAATATTTTATCTTAGAATAAAGTTCATATGATGCTCCACAAATACATAGTAAGAATGCTGTTTCCCTTAGGCAGAAATATATGGAGAATTAGGTTTTCAAAAAAAGAGAGAAACATTGCGCTAACTTTGGCTTCATGGTCTCATTTATTGTAATATCCATCATTCTTTTACCTCTTTGGCAGCTCTTTATGCACAAATTATTCTTTTCCTGAAAGCACTGAACTTTGTGCTGTTTTCTGTGCATTACCAGGAGTTCAAATATGGTAGTGAATTATTACATTTTTTTAATCTTTGCTACCTCAGATCCTAACCAGGGCTGATCAAACGCTGCTGCTCAGTGTCATGTTCTCTGAATTGTGTAAGCAGCTGCAGAGACATTAACAGGCTACAGATTCCTGCTTCAAATGCTGAAAATTGCATTAATTGATAGACGTTTATGCCAGATACGGGCTCCACCTGTATTTTGTCTTTTTGGACATCTTCCAAATCTTCCCTGTGTGATATCTGGGTGATACATAGATTTTCTCATCGACTTGATTTTGGTATACTTGGCAGATAAAGGAGAGGAAGTGATACTCCTGTCAGGAGAAGATTTCTGAGATTTAGCATATGTTCCCATCCCGCATCAAGATGAAATCCAAACCTTTTAAAGTTCATCACACAGAGGCACAAAGGCAGGAGCCTGGCAGGTGGGGATTTCACCCGTACATGGGAGACCCTTCCTCTGTCACTCTCACACGTCTCCTGTGAGTCCTATGAATCAGAAAGATACAGAAAGTCCCAGGGTGACACTTACTTTCTCCTGTGCTAAGGAATTAATAAAATCCTGGCTGAATTGCTGCATTTTACCCCTGCACGTCTTCCCTCCTTCTCCTTAAGTCAGCAGAGCAGGGATGTGAGCCTTGGTCCTGGCTAGCAAAGACCAACCTGTTAAACTGGCTGAAGGCATTTTCTTGATTTCTACCTGTGTTTTCCTTTAGCAGACAGTGTAAAAAGCAGGTATGCATCCATAAAAAGTGCTCAACACGTTGGTGTTTTCTGTGTCAGTGGAAGTTGTGAACATATGTCTGTGTGAGTCTCCCGGTCGCAGATAGAGGTGCGTAATCCCAAGCAGGTTCCCAGCTCCAGCAATCAGTGGGAATAAATATCATGGAGATGATAGCAACAACAAACCTGTGCAGTTCGATTCAATCTGCAAGTGTTTTGCATGGTGTTACTGTCTTCTTACACGTCTGTCTTCACCCCTCTCCTTACTGCTGTGTGGCTTCCACTCCTGACCTCGTATGCATCTTACACAGCTAAAACCACCTCTTTGCTTTATCTGTTGAGTAATGCCATCCTTACATACCCTAAAAAACAATGCCAGCAGAAAGTCTGGCAAGTAATTTGACAAATGTTGTCCTCAGTAGCCTGTTGGGTAATTAATTAAATCTTCACTGGAGGACATACATAATTGATATTAGATATATTGTGCTCAGATCATTCACCTTTTATCATATTATATTCTTGTTTGGCTTTTATTTTTGTACCACTAGGCTTTAGCTATTGCAACACGTTAATTAAAAACACTTTAATTAACTAAAAATAATTTAATAAACCAATTCCATTACCACAAAGTAGAGGAAAATTCCTAAATCACTGCTTGCGTTAGTAAAGCCAGTATTATAGTTTAAATTATTCTACTAGATTAGTTTGAAAACTGGAGCCTCATAATCTTTAAAACAATATTTGCCCACTAGTACTTAACTTTCCAATAAATGGAGGAGTAGGAAAAAAGCTATAGTAAATATGAGGTATATTAAGGCATTACATCATGTAATATTTCTGTTTAATCAACGCCTATTTAGCAACTATTCTAAATATGTATCTTGAAATAGTAAACACTGTTTACAATTAAAAGATTTCCAGGTCTATGTATGTTGAGTAAACTAAATAATGACCATGATTTTAAAGTGTATTTAGTATACAGCTTTATGAAGTTAACTTTTTATAGATGCTTTCTTCATGATCAGTTTTACATACCAGACCTCTGCATGCTATTCTGTAGAGCCACCAGTCTCTGTAGTGGGTCAAAAACAGATTAAATTTGCTTTGGTTTATTCTTTTTTTTTCCCAGTTAACAGACATTTAAGGTGTCAACCAGACCTAAGCAGAGGCAGTTAAGCTCTTTGCCAGTTTATTCAGGGGAGCTATGGGGGAATTTCTTCTAGCTCTCTACCTTATGTTGGTTGCAAGGTCTTCATCTGCACGTCTGTTTTCCAATATTTTCAGTTCTTTCTTGTTTGCTTTCTTGCTTTCTTTGACTTCCTTCCTCCCTTCCTTCTCTTTTTCCCTTCCTTTTCTTTATTTCTTAGTTTATTTTGCTTGAACCTTTCTGCAGAGTTGCACTGCAGCAGTGAAGGACCTGCATGACCCACCATGAAGCACAGTGTGGAGACAGATCCTGTTTATGTATCTTCTCCTCCTCCTCTGCATTTGTTTATTCACCCTTTTGCTAGTCTGGAATTCCTTCGTTATGCTGTCCAGATTTGTATCCACAGATTATTTTGTTCTTCTTTGAGATGGTATCTCTGCATCAATTGCTTGTTACATTTTCAGTTTGGCCCCAGAAATCCTCAAAGGGTGTGAGACAGGGTTATAGAACTAGTTACTAAGTTTTGAAAGTAAAATAAGAAGCAGCTGCTAGGCTTCTGGGCTTGTTGAATTTTTGTTATTTTATTTTATTTTTATGTCTACCAATGGAAACTAGCCAATTTATCCTGACCTTTCCATCTCTTTATTTTGTTCTATTTTTGGCATATTATTTCCCAAACTTTACCTTTAAAGAATTCATTCTGCCACAGTATTATTAGATGTTAATCATAGAATCACAGAATCCCAGACTGGTTTGATTGGAAGGGATCTGAGAAGATCTGAAAGATCATCTGAACCCAGCCCCCCTGCATGGGCAGGGACACCTCCCACCATTCCAGGCTGCTCCAAGCCCCATCCAACCTGCCCTTCAACACTGCCAGGGATGGGGCAGCCACAGCTTCCCTGGGCAACCTGGGCCAGGCTCTCCCCACCCTCACAGCACAGAATTTCTCCCTCCCATCTCAGCTCCAGCTCCCTCTGCCAGCTGGAAACCCTTCCCCCTGCTCCCATCCCTCCCTGCCCTTGTCCCAAGCCCCTCCCCAGCTTTCCTGGAGCCCCTTCAGGCACTGGAAGCTGCTCTCAGGTCTCCCTGGAGCCTTCTCTTCTCCAGGCTCAACACCCCAGCTCTCCCAGCCTGGCTCCAGAGCAGAGCTGCTCCAGCCCTCTCCAATATCTCCGGGGCCTCCTCTGGCCTCTCTCCAACAGCTCCATGTCCCTCCTGTGCTGGGGACCCCAGCCTGGCCCCAGCCCTGCAGGGGGTCTCAGCAGAGCAGAGCAGAGGGGACAATCCCCTCTCTCAACACCTATACCTTCCCAGGGAGACTTATTGAAAAGGATTTGATCATGCCAGGAAATATACCTGCCAGGAGTGAGATAGGTACAATCCAGTGGCAGATGGATCATATTGGAACATATATAAGTGTCCTTTCAATACCAACAGAAGATAATTATTTTTCTTGCCTGTGTTAGTGGGATTATATTCCCTGCCATGCAGTTCTGCTTGTGTACCATCTTGTGATATTCTGTCTTGGATTGTTGTCAGCATTTTCCATAAGGTGCTCTCTACTTTTAAGAGAGTGTATAAATGTACTGTCTTCAAAGATCATTGAAACTGCAAGCTGAAATGGGTTTAGAAATGGGTAAAATGGCAGGATTAATGTCATCTGAGCCATTTAAAGCCTGCCCTCATGGGGGCCAGCACAGCCTCCTCCATCTGAGCCAGTCCCACAGAAAGATAACAGCACTGGGAGCAGCTCACCCAGTGCTTGCTGTCATTTTTCTACAACACACTGTCACACCACGTGGAAATAACCCTGTGGTGCCATCTTTAGTCACACACACCCCTGGTAGCCAGAGGTAGGTGCAGCTGCAGTGAGCACAAGGAGGGAAAGCAGTGCTAAGGATGGGGCTCATGTTTCCTTTGGGGATGCTGCCTGCAAGGGCTGGTGTTGGTGTGAAGGAGACACGGAGCTGTGTGTGCCACCTGGGGCATCTCCACAAGTCTTGGTGAGACAGGATGAAACAAGGAGAGGCTGAGAGAGCTGGGGCTGGAGAAGAGACAGAATCACAGGCAGCCAGATTGGAAGGGGCCTCAAGGATCATCTGGTCCAACCTTTCTAGGCACACACAGTTTAGATGAGGTGGTCCAGCCCCTTGTAAAGCTGAGTCTCAAATGTGTCCCATTCTGGGGAATCCACCACTTCCCTGGGGAGATTTTTGCAATGTCTGATTGTTCTCATGGTGAAAAATTTCCCTCTGCTGTCTAATTGTCCAGGAATAACTTGTTCCCATCACCCCATATCTTTTCCATGGAACTTGTAAAAAAGGCAGCCTCCATCTTCTTTGTAGCCACCCTTTAAATACTGGGCTATGGTGAGGTGTTCCCTGAACCTTCTCTTCTCCAGGCTGAACAAACTCAGCTCTCTCAGACTTTCCTCATACAACAGGCATCCCAGATCATCTCTGTGGTCCTTCTCTGGACCCTCTCCAGCGTGTCCACATCTTTTTTGTATAGCAGGGACCAAAACTGAATGCTGCATTCCAGCCATGGCTCAGGGGGACCTTACCTATGGGTATGGACACCTGATGGGAGTAAAGATGATGGTGTCTTCTCAGTGGTGCCCAGCAGCAGAAACAGAGGCAATGGATGCAACAGAAATGTAGGAAATTCCATCTAAATGTAAGAAAAACACTTTCTTTTACTACAAAGGTGGTCAATTTCTGGACCAGGTTGACCAAGGAAGAAACAGAGTCTTTGTCCTTGGAGATACTCCAATGGGACATTGCTCTGAGCAACCTGCTTCAGGTGGCCCTGCACCAGAACTGGGTGGAATTCTTCTAAGAGGAAGAAAATGCATTTAATTAAAAATCCCATGCATTATATTATTCCCGTATTAGTCCGTGTTTTCAAACTATTTATCTTTCTGTGCCATCAAAGTAGCCTCTTAGCAAATGCAGGAAGTTTCTTGTTGACAGAATATGAATTTTTTATATTCTTAAGCCACCAAGCTGTCAAATTATCAAATGCAATTTCTCAGCAGGTGTATCTTGTGTTTGTATTTACAGAACATACATAACCACAGTAACCACATATGAAAGCTTAATCCTTTAGAGTATTTACATTGTGTTTTCAACATTCATTATGGAAAGCCTGTGCAAATTGAAATAAAACAGGGAGGAGTGAAGAGAAGGAACAAGAAGTGCATGATGTGAAGAGCAGGGTATTTTTAGCAGGTGCATTTTTGGTTCCTAAGCTCTAACATGTAATCATGGTGCAGGTAGAACTTATATTTGCTTAATGTTGCCAGCACTGTGATGGTAAGATACTTCCTTCCGGGAATTTGGGCCTTTTGATTTTCTTGAAAAATTACAACAATGCTCAAAATAGTTAAATTCATTTCATATGATGGTTACTAGGCTATTTAAAATTACTGAAAATATTAAATCTGTTGAATCTTCACCTCCAGTTACTTAGACATAGTGTTATTGATCCTATTCTTCCACCTGCTGCATTACCTGTTACTTGCAAGAGTTTAGATTAATATATATATATATCTATATCTATCTATATCTATATATATATATCTCCATAGGTATGTTATATACATATATATTTGGAATATTATGTGAGTTTGTACTACCAAACATACCGTGTTCTTAATTCAGAGTCATCTAAGCAACTCTGTGCATGCACTAGAGGTTCCTGGGGTAGTCTAATGAAGAAATAAAAGAATATATCTGCAGGCAATAGGCACATGTGGTCTGAGCAGAGTTATTTCTGTGAATAGGATGATAAGTAATTATCCTTCATGAAGAAACTTTGCTTGAAATTGTAAGCACTTAGACTGAGACAGAATGTGTTTTGGTCCAGATCTGAGAAAGGCAGAAGTCCAGCAAACTGAAGCTGCATGAATTATTTTAATTAGGGTTTGGGGTTGTGGTTTATTTGTTTACTTTATTTTAAAAAACAACAGCAAAAAATCAAAACTGCTTTGTTCGAAATATAAAACACACATACTTGTTAAAGTGAAGAGCTGGAATGATCAGTTTAGATTAAAAAAATGAATGTTTGAAATATTACTTTGAATAAAAGCTTACATACTTTACCTATAAACAGTAAAACCAAATACTTTCATATTAGATTTAAATTTATAGGGCTTACCATAGTTGAAATCACTTGACAATAACCAGGTCATTTGAAATCTGTCCTGTTATTCAAGATCTTTCAGTCAAAATTTTTCACCCTTTGAGATAAAAAAAAAAGCATATTTATTACAATGCAAAGGAGAGAGTAGCAGGCACTTTTCCTAAACATGCCAATTCTTCGGTGTAGAAGAAAACTGTTAGAAATTTGTGATTGCTCTCTCTTGTATCCCTTTTTTACCTTAGGATTTATGCAAAATAAAATCTCAAGATGCTCTTTGGAGTAAATATCTGAGCAACCAAAACTTCTGCTTTCATGCCACTCTCGTGTTCATCTGCTCCCAGCTTGCCATTTGCAGAAGTGTATAATTAGTCTTATATTAATTGTTAGGTACATTCTATTTTCTCTCTCAGTCTGTATTGTTATCATTAAATAATTAGAAGAGGCATGTCTATACATACATGCATACAGATGTTTTCTCACCCAAGTTGTCCACAATTATCGAACTTTATATTTGTCTAGATATATATATATATCTCATTACATACATGTAGATATAGATATAAATATGTTAAATTATCAACACTTTATTAAGAAACTAAAAAAAAAAATATTACATACTAACTGTGACATTGACTTTATTGTGCTGTAAGTGGTGCTGGACCTAGAGGGGCAGTGGACAAGTGTATAAAACAAGACATCACAGAAAACTGAAAAGTAAAATTAAAGAGACAGCTTGCTGCCTCAGAAACCAAAAAATCTGAGCTATCTTCAAAATAATCAGCCTCAACAAATCTAGGTCAGTATGAGTCTAGTTCTCCCAAATGTCCATCATTTAAAGCTATGCAGTTAAGAGTTGTAAAAATGCACTGAAAAATGGAAATTCTACTTAAGGATTATTTATTTTTTTTCAAGACACAACTGAAAGCTTGAGGATGTAGATCTTTCCAATTTTCTACTGCATTAGAATGTGAAGGGAGGAAAAAAAAATTAAAAGATTAAATAAATAAAAAAAAAAGACCTAAGAAAAAGCCTGGTCCTGTTGCAGGATGTTCCTGCTGTCTTGGTGTCTGTGAGTCTTGATTCGCCATTTTTCAAAGATGTTGGGTAGCAAACCAGTAACTTGGAGGCTGGGTAAATACTGCCTCCCCTTTCTTATTGAAGCTGGAAAAGCTTCTGAAGTTTTTGCTGTGTGCCTTCTGCTGCCCCTGACAACATCCTTGGTAGCTATGTTCTTGCCCTGGAAAAGGGTCTTTCATCATTTTATTCCAACACTTGTGAAGTTTCTATTTCAGTTCAAAACTCTTAAACATCCTTCTCATGTCTTAACTTCAGAGCTGGGACAGGTTAACCTGCGAGTCAGAGCTCTGCTCTCTTTCTCTTGACACACTTTCTAAAATGTTTCCCATGTACTGATTTCTTCAGTACATAGAAATACTGTCTCTTTGTTTGCTCTTTGGGAGTAGGAGCATAACTCTGTTGATCCCTTATTTTTTTTTCCCCTCTCTCCCATTCCTGTGGCATATAGATAATTAAAATACATGAATAATAATTTTCATGGCTTCTTCCTCCATATCCTCTAGGAAATAAATTATTTTATTGGCTGGGAAAATTCTGGAAGGGCATTTTTCAAGGTGTTTGTGTATCTGTAAGAGAGAGGAGTCTGGCAAAATCATATTGAAATTTTCAGCTTTGATTTATTTCTGAATATGATGAACACCACTGATACTCACACAGGTTGTCCTGAAAGCAATACAGCTTTTCCCTACAGGGGGATACTGTTTATTTTGGAAAAAGAAAGGCATGTGAACTATTTTGCTTGAGACAGACACAGAGATGGTTGTCCCAGCTGGTGTGATTTCAGGGTGAACATCACCACTAGAGCCTTTAGATGCATCACATTTTTCCTCTGGGTCTTGTTCAACAGTGCAGTGGTTGTGTATTTGGTGGCTGCCTGTTCCCCCTCCTTTTTCTGTGTCCTTCAAGGGAGTGTGTGCTCAGTAGGTAGATGAAAAACAGAATAAAATGTATGAGGAGAATACTACACAAACGACTGAAATAAAGCAGACATTTTTTGAATGGTTAATATTTAAAGAGCTAAAATGTTAGTCGCAGTCTTAAATAAATTATTTTAACCACCTGCAATCTGATTAAACTACCAGAGACTTCCCTTTTCATTTGATACTGCCATTAGAAAATTAAAACATGGCCCCACATAGAAACGGAAAGATTTTTCAGGACTTTTAATTATGGGCAAACACTGGGTTTAGCTCGCTGTCTGGCACTGATGCAAAATGCACTTTGTGGTCTACAATTTCTCACCTTATGAAAAGTGCACGTACAAGTGAAATATGAAGTGAAACTTACAGAGATCTATATTCTTCTGGTACTTAAAACAAACAAAAAAGATACCAACTGCTGAGATTTCTTGTCTTGTGGTGAAGTATAACATGCTAAGCAGTGGTAAAACAATTGTTTAGCTGCCTGCAAGAGCTTAATCCACAGCTTGTGTCTCTCATGGACTTCAGGAAGCAGAAAGGTTATTCATTAAAATGCTCCATGAGCTGGTAGCAAGGTATATTTTATTTACCTGCATGGTTTCTCTGCCTGTTGCAGCTCAGTGTAAAGAAAACTATTGTCTTTATTAGCAGCATTGTAATACATTAAAATGTGTCTGTTTATTATGGATCAAAATAAACATTAGGTGTCCCAGTGCATGAAGGAAGGTTGGAACTAGGTGATCTGTAAGTTCCCTTCCAACCCAAACCATTTATGAGTAAATTTAAATTTTAGTGTATCGATTTATTATGTTTTTTGTAAGTAATGAAATGTAACAAGCAAACTTTGTAACTAAGCGGAGTCTCTATTAAAGTAAACTTCTTAACAAAACCTCTTAAAATGTGGCAATCTGCTACAGGTAAGATGTGTGTAACTTTTCATCATGTCTTTACACATGCTACTTGCATGGGCTTTATTTCTGATGTAGTATACTACTGCTTTGGTATCAGCTTCATAGACTTCCTTTTGATGTGAAACAAGCACCTAAATATCATAGAGAGTCTTTATTATGGTTAAAATTGGCCCCATAGGTTTATATCTACAGTTTATGAAATAGATGCAATATTCCAAGAGAAAACCACCAATAAATGTATGCCCATGTATTAAATCCAGCCCTGCTGAGATGTCCAGTGTGATTTTTAATAGATACACAGAAAAAAAGCATCTTTACAACTTCACAAACACATTTACTCTTTCTTTACCTTTTATAATCCATCACAGTGCAGAGACAAACGTATCACAAGACATAGTCCTCTATACCCACTTATATAAATGTATGTAGTGATGCTAATTATAAGCAAGGGCTGCACATGGATGCATTGCTAAGGAAACCTGAGATGGAATCACTGGATCTTCCTGGGGCACTGAATACTTCTCTCCTTGGACTTTGTTAGCTCATGGATGTGCAAGCCAAGAATTCTTCATCTCTTGCCCCTTATTTATGAGGAGAAACAGAAACTCTCCCAGTGCTAGTTACTCTCTTTGACCCTGTGATCCAAGGTCTAGCCTGACCAACACAGAACTCCAGTGATTCCTGTGCTGATGTGTTTTGCTGCATCTATCTGAAAAAATACACTGCTAAGTTTATTTCCAGCCCTCCCTCCTTGATTAGCCAGATGCAAGGCAGAAAGGAACAGCATACAGAGAAAAGTTTTTTAGGCAATTCACTTCAGGTGCAAACAATATATCATCTACATTATTTGATATTGCAGTGTAATTTGAAAACACATTTCAGATGTTTGATTCTGTATCTACACAAGTGGCACCAGCCTGGAAACTCACAGCACTACCCTGAAGATTACAAAGGTGATGGCATTTTATGCTAAACACATGCTTTCTTTTTACTATGAAGAATATACTGAAAGTTGGGCTTTCTGGACACTTGAACCCAATATGGTTACATGAACTCTAAGCAAAAGACATATGATGATATGATGGATTGGTTCAAATAATTCCATTACCCTTTGGAAATGCTGATTTTATTTAATCTTCCAAGATGCAGCCAGACTGAAATAAAAACACATGCCATCTATAGATCTGGAAATTTTTTGTAAGAGCTACTAATAATTTGAAACAACAGAGGTGTGTAGGTTGGCTGTTCAACTGATGAACCTTGCATTTTGAAGGTGATTCATGATGGTAATTTCATTCACATTCACACTACTTGAACTGGCTAGTTGGATTTGTACCCATTACTATTGCCAAAACAATTGTCACACATTTTAGATACGCTACCAACAACATGTTCATTGTTTGACACATTTTTGAACAGTAAATGTTGACTGTTTTTCCACTTGAACGCAACACCTGATTTATTACCCTTTTTAGAATAGCAAAGATATGTTGTGGCCTTCTTCCTTACTGTCCAGTAGGCTTTTAAAAAACAATCTTTTTGGCAGACTTTAGGCATAAGTGTGGAAAAATGTCTAAATCAGACGAGGGACCAGGTGTTTGTCAAGCTGATTTCATAGATCTTTAATTCATGGATACTGTTAAGCGACTGCATAGAAGACATTTTTATCCTCATTGGACCAGCTTAAATGCTTTAAAAATAGACTACTTTTTGATAAAATGATAATATGATGTATTAGTAATAACTTCTTATAAAGTGAACACTAGAGAATGTCCAAACTGGATGACATTAAAGATTTTTACCAACGGTAATGTTTAAGATTCAATGAAATGTGCTGACAAGTATGAAGTCACTATCTTTAAAAGGAATTTGCTGATTTATTGTTAAGCTTCCATTAGCCAAGGCTGCTAGATTCCTCTGTTGCACCTCCAGCAATAACATTTTTGAATGTATTCCATTTAGCAGTTTCAGTTGTTGTCCTTCTAAGCAAAAGGCTCCTCTACTTAAAAACTATGCAGCAAATCAAATTAATTAAAATGAATCAATTTGGCTGGTAAAGTGGTGTTTCAGAATGACTCTGAGGACCATAAATTCAAATTAAGGCTTGCACAGCTTCTTCCTAGGTTTGAAGAGGCTCCTTGGTGCATAAGCAAAGGAAAAAGGGAAAGCAGTCACCCTGTTTAAAAGTATTCACCTGGGATGTAAAATGAACTGTGCTGAGGGCTCATCTAGTCAGATTTTGTAAACATATCATGAGCCAGAGAATGGAGCAGACAGACATGAGACCAGCTAATTGTACCCAATGATAATATTCAGATAAGGTTAAATATGAGAGGAGTCATGTATGAGTGGAGTAAGAAGAAGTTATCTACTGCAAAACTTTGATCAGGGACATGCAGTGTTTATAGCTGTATTCCAATTATGCTTTGCTTGTTCTGGTACTTCTTCACTCCAGCCACCAATGTGGGTTGTCAGACTCAGTTTTTAAGGTAAAGGCATGATGGCTTTATGGTAATTTATACATGTTCATTGAATACATTTTTCTTAACAGTATTTTGTGATCAGACTGTACTACAGAGCACTTATTCTTTTTCTGGTTTTACTAAGCTTTTATATATAGTTACAAAAAGTGCAAACTGTGCTCTTTTGCCAATAACTATTGTCTTCTCTTTGCAAATATGATGAATGCAGTATACTCTTCCCACCAGTCTGTATTATATTTGATTTATTTACCAATCTGAAATGGCATTTGGCTTCTGCTGTTTTGCACACCTTACAAGCGTGGGGATGGGTTTAAAGTATTGCTCCTGACATTCACAGAATCACAAAATGGTCAGGGGTGGAACGTCTAGAGATCTTCTAGAGATCTCTAGAGATCATCCAGTCCAACCCCCCTGCCAGAGCAGGGTCACCCAGAGCACATCACACAGGAACGTGGCCAGGGGGGTTTGAATGTCTCCAGAGAAGGAGCCTCCCCAGCCTCTCTGGGCAGCCTGTCTAGGGCTCTGTCACTCTCACAGGAAAGGTTTTCCTCATGTTTATGTGGAACCACCTGTGCTCCAGTTTGCAGCCACTGCCCCTTGTCCTATCACTGGACATCACTGCACAAAGCCTGGCTCTGTCCTCCTGACACTGCCCTGCACATATTTGTAGACATTGATGAGGTTGCCCCTCAATCTCCTCTTCTCCAAACTCAACAGACCCAGCTCCCTCAGCCTTTCCTCACCAGGGAGATGTCCTTCTCCCTTCATCATCTTTGTGGCTCTGCCCTGGAGTCTTTCAAGCAGTTCCCTGTCCTTCTGGAACTGAGGGGCCCAGAACTGGACACAATATTCCAGATGCGGCCTCACCAGGGCAGAATAGAGGGGGAGCAGAACCTCTCTTGACTGACTAACCACACCCTTTCTAATGCACCCCAGGATGCCATTGGCCTTCTTGGCCACAAGGGCACATTGCTGGCTCATGCTCATCCTCCTGCCCACCAGGACCCCCAGGTCCCTTTCTCCTACCCTGCTCTCCAGCAGCTCAGCCCCCAACCTGTACTGGTACCTGGAGTTGTTCTTCCCCAGATACTAGTTTCCTAAATGCAGACTTTGTTCTGCTGCTCCTCTCCTTTGCAGGATCATCCTATAGCTCATTCATAATCTACTGGATTTACTACTTGAAAATACTGCATTCAGTATTGATGCTTTACCTTTTGTCCTCTGCTGGCCTGAACTGGAAGCCTACACTTTATTACCTACTTAGAACAGAAAGAGGTTAATATGAAAGGGATATCAAACTCTTAAAAAGCCACAAAATCTGTAAAAGAGCCACATTACTAAGCATTATGCAGGCATAATTGGAGTGATGCAAAGTTCAGCTGACTAGATGTCAGCACTATTTCTGTGTGACTCTTCAGGTTTTATATTTAATTAACTGCAAAATCATCTTAATATTCCTTAAACTTTTCAGTTATGATGAAATGAGGACTTTATCCTAAACTAGAATTTACTTCCAAATTGACTAGAATTAACTTCCAGAACACCTGTGAGCTCTTTCACTTTTTCTCTTTATGAGGCTTCCACCTCTAGCAGCGTGTGTGATACAAAACAGAAAATAAACTACTATAACAATAAATATAAGTAAGGTTTTGTGGTAGTTTTGACAACTTGGCCTCCAGGCCATGCGACTTGTGTGGGGCGAGATTTTTATTGTCTTGTGTTTTGTTTGTTCTAAAGACTGGTTTAAAACGCATTAAAAATCACTAAAAACTTCATTTTCTTTCAGGTGGGAGATGAAAGAAGGAGCGGATCTTGAAGATGAAGAGAAAGTTATGGTGGAACACTTAAAAAATGTTTATTTGACACAGAGTGCTCCTACCTCAGAGGATAAAGAAGGATAATTATATTGACAGGTTTCGGGTAGCACCTTTTTCTGAATTAAACATGATTAACTTAATGGCTTAATTATAACCGACAGGACTATAAAGCTCAGGAATATATATCTTGAGTAGGAGTTCCAAAATAAAGAATATTCCTCTGTTATTGTCTAGTCACCCCATGCAGGCAGCAATTTTTCACACATGTTAAGGCGAGCAACAATACCTGAAAATGACAATGTCACAAAACCAGGAGTGTATCTTGATACTGTGGAGGCATAAACATGAATGACAATCCAAGAACTGTTTTTAAAGGTATAAAACTCACTCTGAAAATAATGTGACTTTGGACATGTGCTAAGCAAACACCTGTGCTATGATTCCACTGACCATTTTGGAGTCAGACTCAGCCTGTCCCTGCTTAGTGGGGCTCAAGGACCTTTTCTTCTCCTTGGTGCCTGTATTCTGGTTAGTCTTGCCATTAAATCACAAAAAATTGTATGAAAAAGGACAGGAATAGACTGCAGGACTGCAGTCCTCCAAAAAAAAAAAAACTGCACCAGCTTTATTGCCCTTGCAAATCCTAACTTAATATCCAGTGCATGTTGTGACTTAAAAGACAAATTACAGAGAAACTTGTTAGCAGCATTTAAATTTTGAGATGTATCCATTTACTCAACAGAATTATTCAAAAGCAGTGCTCAAAGGACTATCCTGTCAGTGAACTGAGAAGAAAAATTTATAAAGAATGCAATAATTATTTATAGTAGTATACTATTATATAGTAGAATTTCACTTTCAGCCCTGCCTGATATTCAGATTTCTCAAATAGTAAATGTTGTTCTTTTCAGTAAAAGTTCCTCCTCAAAGGCTGAAAACAGCTCAGGTAGACAGGTGGCTATTGTGACAATATTTTTTTTATACAGAAGGTGTGGTTAATATTTCCTTGTTTCTTGGAAATCCAGAGGAACTATTTCCTCTCCCTGATGAAGGACCCTGGCAAGATCTGGCCAAGGCTGCAATGTGAGCTGCAGCTATTCCTGTGTCCACCACATCTTCTCCCAGACGCTATTATGGACATAACTCAGACCACTTAAGTAGGAGGAAGGCACATTTTCTTTTTCCTAAAGACTTCAGTAGCATCATGGGTAGCCATAACACTAATGCTGCCACATGGTCTAATCTGAAATGCAGCTTTTCCTCCTCTTAATTGCCCCCCCTTTTTTTTAATCATAAATATAATATATCAGATCATTTAAAATGAAAATGTTCTTAAAAAGAACACTGCATGTTACAAATCTCCAAAGATGCTGTTACAACTCTGCATCAACAAAAAGGGCTGTGAGGTACAGCTGCTTCAAAAATGCCAAAATTATTATTTAAAGAATAAAACAAGACTTTTTACTCTGCTGCTGGTATAGCGATTTCAGATCATGAAGAATGAGGCAGTATAAAAACAATTTTTCTTTGCTCTGTATTTCACCTTTGAAGATTAGTTGTGGTCTGAAGGCTTAAAACATGGCTACAGGGATTGCCTGTGGTGGCAGGTCCAGTATCTGCCAAACGAGGCACACGTGCTCCAAGCCACACTAATAACGTGCTGCTGCACGTGGAAGCTGAGGTTAGAATATTCTTTCCTGTTTCTACAAAAGCTCTTGCACACAATTAACTTTCTGTATGGTCATTACAAAGTGAATTTCTGCCTGTGTAGTGAAACTGACTGAAATTCTCTTTGTGAAGAAGCTCCCCCTCTGGGAAACATTTACTCTGAATAGGATAAACTTTGCAAGTGACATAAGCTAATCCAGAAAAAAGCCCAAACCCTCACTTAACTCTGAAATGGGAATGTCTGTATGGGGAGTTATTCCAGACTGGTTCTTACCCTTTATATTCACAACACACTTGGTTCTGTAACAACCTGTTACAGTCATGTTGAAAAAAACCCAAACCAAACAACAAAAAAGCCAGCAAACAAAAAATCTGTATGCCCCTTCCTCATTTCTCTCCCTGCCAAATTAATTCAGCAGTAACCCACTGGGCAGCACTCGGACAATTTTGTCTTTCTTTGCAAGCATACATTTATATTCTTTACCAATGTGAAAAAAACAGAATAACTAGCCTGAATAAAAGCTGAACATTGTAATACTTTATTTGGATGTCTTTATTTTCCAAACTTTTATATATATATACACACACACATATATACATATATATATATGTCATTTGGAGTATCTGAATTAAAGCTAATGTGTGTTTGAAATTGAACTTGTCCTTTAGTCCTTACCAGGGCTTGGTTTGTTGGCCATGTAGTGATCCTGTTAACTGACCTTCAGGGTATAGAAGCATCATCACCTTGGCAACATCACCTATGCTGAATAGCTACTTTTACAACATGCACATTTGTTCAATGAAATTAGAGTAATAGTAACAGTTGTATAATGAAGATTGATAAATAACATACCATTAGTTTTTCAAGACTGCTTACTTTAAGCTTAAACCCGCAATTGAAGAAAGAAGACACTTCAAAGTGCTGATCATTTTTACATTGTAAGGTGTGCAAAATTAGGAGTACTTGTATAACAGACAGATGCTTTCTTTGTTTTTTCTTAATAAAACAAGAGTTCTATATTTTTAACAAAGTTGTCCTGTTCCTGAGATTGATTTATGATTGGTTTTGGAGAGTGATGTTCTGCTGTGAGGTTTTGCTTTTTTATTTTATGTCCTGGCTCTTTGTCACTACTTGTTGATCCAAGAGCATCTCAAACTTATGCCTCAGTAAATGAAGGCAGCAGGAGGCAGATTTGCTGGCTGCAGTGTGGGCTCTGTGTTCCATGACCACTGTAGTCTGACCATGTCAGCTGCTCCTGGAAAGGTGGTATAAAGTAAGGATTAAAGTCTGTTGCGTAGAACAGACCTTTCTGAATGGGAAAAAGCTTTCCTTGTAGGCTCAGCTGAGTTAGCTTTAAAGGAAATTATTATATTTATAGAAATAAATTGGATCAGATAGCACAAACTAGGTAACTGTGCATTATAATTAATGCTTACAACTGATTCTCATTTAATATTTCAGTCTGCTTAGCCCTTTTTATGAAACAAGCTTAAATGGGAGACTTCATAGCATAGAGTATCTCCAATTACATTAGTTTAATACAGAGTTCAGAGTGCTCCAAATCTTAACATCCTGATACTTTTGAAAGGTAGTTAATAAAATTAGAAGCAGGGCAAAATTGAGATACCATTAATAGTGGTGAAACTCAGGAAGACAGGAGAGAGAGAGGATTTGGGAAGAAGACAGGCATTAGGACAAAGCCCTGCCTTTTAGCGACTGCTGCCCTCACAAACAGTTTCCTATAGAACATACTTTATTCCAGGAGAGGGCTTTTTGAAGAGACCACAGGCAACAAAGCTGTTTGGTCTGGAAATAAGACACAATGGCAAATGGATGGTCTCCAATTCATCTCTGCATCCTCACAGCAGTGCAACGTAGGCTTCTTCCAATTAGCTTCCTCTGACAGAAATATTCCATATCCTTCTCAGGTAGGAAGTCTTCACAAAATACTACTGAGTCTTCCCTTCAGTGAGATTCCAATTATATGCTGATATAAAACTATTTTATGGAACTCCTTAAAATTATGTGCAATCATTTTCAGTGACAGGCACTATTCAAACTTCCAAGGCAATAGTTGAAAGACTGAGGAATTAGAGCCATTGTCCAACTAGGCTGGAAATTAGAGTAACTTGATGGCAACAGGGAGATTTCTAAGCAAGCACATAGATCTTGAGGAGGTCCTGGCTGCTGCCAAGCCACTTCACTGTAGTAACTGTCCATGTTGCGAACAGTGTTCTGGGTGGAAGCAGGAATTCTGATACTGTTTGAAGTGTAAGCCCTAGGAAATTGGAAAGGGTGAGTTTGTGTTTTCCTCTGCCTTTGGACTCCAACGCTTGGGAAGCAGACTGATATTGCCAGGCAGGAAGTACAAGAAAACCACAAAAGGTCTTGAGGAGGTTGGGCATCACTGAGGGCAAGACTCATCACTAAAATGATGAAAGAACCAGATTTTGAGAAGAGACTGTTGATTATTATTGCAGCAAGTGAAACAGTGATACAGAGGTGACAAAAAAACCCACAAACAAAAACAAACAACCCCCCCAAAAAAAACTAACAAAAAAACACCACTTTAAAAAGCAAGGAATCATGAAAAGAAGCAAAAGTAAATCAAATCCCTGTTTTTCTTTTTCCTGAAAAGTTCATTCTATAACAAGTGCCTCAGGAATAATAGGCCATTACCAAATTCTAATGACAAAATCTGATAGTCTAGGTTAAGACTGTATGTAAAAATTTAGTAGACAACTATGCCTAAGCTGGCAAGGAGCCACTCAAGACATGGTTGGTGCAAATTTGATTGTCCCATAATCTCTGTTTTCTATGTAAAAAGTCTAATAAGTCTAATAACTTTTGCCTGTTTGGTCTCCATATAGAAATAGTTCTATGTGTCACCTTGATTCTGTTTTGATCCCCACCTCACTATTGGCTTCCAGGCATCCTTTAAAAACTTACTGCTTAATGATTGTTATAAATGAGAATGTGGGTACTGGCACGCAGTTTCATGTGGGTAGATAATTCTTTTTCTAGACTGTCATACAGACTCAGAGCAGTGCAGGTCCTACATGGGTAATTATTTCCGTTTTAGGGTTGTCTGAACACTTCTGATCCTAATGTTCCACCTGCATTTTGCAATGTCTGTCTTTCCATTGTTTAAGTTATCTGGGATAGTGGGAGCTATTTGTATGCATTGCCATTTCTGAGTTATTTAGGGTTTTTTACTTAAGCTAATGTATTTTGCCTGAGGTTTTATTTCCTTTAAGTTCTCTGAACATGTAATTTACACTTGGAAATCCATAAGCACATCTATTTTCACAACCCACAAACACCTATTTATGTATCAATAAAGCCTATGCCTTCTCAAATCTGACAGGGAGTCTTAGAGAACCACAAATTTAATAAATGTAAAATTCAACCAACCACCTGCAAGTTTATCATTGCAGTAGTCATTTTTGCTTGGAATTTCACCTCTCTGTGTATTCCAGAAATTAGGAGGCATTTCTTATTCCACTATTTAAGGAGCTGTTGCTTATGTTCTCTTTATTGGTATCCTCCATTCCATATAATAAACATCTTAAATGGGTTTTATTCTGTAGATTAAGATTATGCTTTCACACTAGAGAATGGAACAAGCTTTGGGGAGGTAAGAGGTTGAAATGGCAGGTGGGTTTTGTTCTGGCATTTGCACTAGCAAACAGATTCCTTTCTCCAGTAAGCCAGATGTGGCAGTGGGGACGAAATAATCTTGCCAAGAAGCCTACTTGCAGGTATGTATTAACTTTGGGAAGCTGGTGGCTGATCATGTGCTACAAAGACTCTCTTCAGAAGCAAGCAAATCAGGTCTCTCCAAACAGCAACACTTAAGGCTCCCAAATTTCACAAGCACCCATCTGCTTTATTGATGGGCAGTTGCATTAATGTGGAGATTGCTGCATTAATACAATGCAAATGTGTAATATTTGTGATCTGCCCTCCTCTCCAAACAAATTAACAAGAATATGGTAGACTGTTCTTCATTTCTGATAACTATCCAGTGTCCTGATCAGTGATACCCCCTGCAGGGCTGGGGCCAGGCTGGGGTTCCCAGCACAGGAGGGACGTGGAGCTGTTGGAGAGAGGCCAGAGGAGGCCCTGGAGATGCTGGGAGGGCTGGAGCAGCTCTGGAGCCAGGCTGGGAGAGTTGGGGTGTGGAGCCTGGAGAAGAGAAGGCTCCAGGGAGACCTGAGAGCAGCTTCCAGTGCCTGAAGGGGCTCCAGGAAAGCTGGGGAGGGGCTTGGGACAAGGGCAGGGAGGGATGGGAGCAGGGGGAAAGGTTTCCAGCTGGCAGAGGGAGCTGGAGCTGAGATGGGAGGGAGAAATTCTGTGCTGTGAAGGTGGGGAGAGCCTGGCCCAGGTTGCCCAGAGAAGCTGTGGCTGCCCCATCCCTGGGGGTGTTGAAGGGCAGGTTGGATGGGGCTTGGAGCAGCCTGGAATGGTGGGAGGTGTTCCTGCCCATGCAGGGGTGGGACTGGATGGGCTTTAAGGTCCCTTCCAACCCAAACCAGTCTGGCATTCTGTGATACTGAGCAAGACCATACCTCTACCAGGCTTTGGTATCAGAGCACAAATACTTCCAAGCTAATGATTCAGAGACTGAGGTTTATTTTTTTCGTGTTGTAAAGTTGCTGTATATGCCTGGTGCAGTTGCTGGATTTTTTAATCAAAACTGACCTGTCCTGCAATTCTTTTGTTTTTATTCTCTCCCCTTCTCACCATTCCTCAGTTTTGGCTGAGGTGTCACGTTCATGATTGGTCCTGCTGTTTCCAGAAGAGGCCACCACCACACCTTACACAGCAGTTTACAAAACACCTACCAAGTGATCAAAAGAGCATTCAGTGCATACAGATGAGTACTTCTCCAGGCCCTGGAGTGAGACTCATTTAAGTTAAAACTTATGAATTTTAACCCTACACTCTTAAACATTTGGGCAGAACTTTGATCTGATAAGCTTCCAGGTGAGAGATACCTAGAAGCTTCATAGGCACTTGCTGGCTTGGTTTTGCTTAAAGGAGAAGACAGGAAGGAGAAGGGATTTGTTTGTTTGTTTGTTTGTTTATTACTATGCTTATGTTGTTATGTTAATTCCATTGCTTTCATGCTATTTTTGGTTTCTTTCCATCTGGGCTGATGATTGGTCAATAGTTGATAGTTACAATCTGCTTAAGTAGCTTGGCCATTGGTAAAGTCACTGCAACTGCCAGTAGTGACAGTAATTTCTGAGTTTACTCTTTGTAAAAAGTGTCTGTCGTGGCAAGATGCACTATAGAAATTAATTAAATCGAAATTCCTCTACTAAAATGGTCTACCATTAACATGATTTCTTAGTTCAGCTTTGTCATGTCTCTCCCTGATAACCACAGTGTTCCTTCTGTGGTTAGAAGTGGACAGAACAAAAAAAGGCTGGTGCCTTATGTGCTTCTGTGCCCTCTTAAGGATCTCATTTTTCCAACTCAAGTTCCAAAAGATGCGCTTAAACTAGGTAACGTAAAAGGTACATGAATTAGCTTTTCTGTTTTATGTGTACACAAATTGTTTAGGTGACAGTTGTACAATTCTTAAAAAAAAGTTATATAATACCCTGGAGCAGTCATCTGCTCTAACATGCATAATTTATTCAAAAATCATTTGTGGAGTTGAGGGATTGATAGTTTGGAACAGAAAAGTTATAGGTATGCTAAGTACATTCTTGCAAAAATAAATCATGCAATCATATATTGAGATCCAATATTTCAAAATTCAAAGTGCAATTAAATTGTTTGCACATGTAACAGCAGTGAAATAACTTTGCTAGGTTTAGATCATAAACCCATATATCTATAGAGTAAACAGTAGAACACAGACCATAAAATTCTGTCAATAGTGTTGCTTTCAATCTTTGTTTCATTCCACCAAAACTTTTCAGATCAGTTTGGCATTTTTTTGAACAACTATATACAGGACCAAAGAATTAGGAGTGGTAACTTGAAATATAGATCATATATATTTAATCTTTGCAACAAATGCAAAAGCAGTAAGTGAAAAACAAAGACATAACAGACTGTAAAAACTGTCGAGAACATATAATGAAGCATAAGAATGAATGTCATGACAGATTTATGTATGTTCTAGTTTCAGCAAAAAATAAAATGCTGAAGACAAATTTGAGAATATTTGTGTATCATACTTTTGGCATAATAGCAGGAACCAAAATAAATTATCCAGGAATAAGACATAAGAAACAGATTCAGGGTGTAAACAACAAGCTGAATAAGAATTTTGAATTAAAGAAAACTTTCAAGCCAAAAGAAAGAGAGGTTTTTCAGCCTAGCAGAACACTCAAGAACAATGTTGGGTTTTCATGAGTTTTCGGTATTTCACAGCTTTTTTAAGTTTCTAATTTAGTTCTTGTGAAGAGTGTTTCTCAGAAGGTAACAGATCATCTTTGTCAGGAAAGATAACAATTTTACTTTTCATTAAATGCATTCTCTATATTTATGCACCATCCATGTACACAAAAAGCCTATTCCATCAACGTCAAGCTGAAAGAACAAATGAAAATAAAACTACAAAGGGAATTCTAAAGAGAGTTTTTGGGTTTTTTAATTTTTTTTTTTCTCAGAATATCTTTTATTTTGGGCTTAGCCTTAGAAGGAATTTTTGTGACCCAAAAGATATGGGATACTTTTCCCAAGAATCACACATCCTAAAGCTTGCTATTCTTTAATGCAACTGCTGACAAGGCTGTCTTTTAAAATTATTTTTTATAATTATTTAATAATAATAATATTGAAAACATTCATGTTTTCCAGATCTCTGGCTGACATGAGCAGGGTTGAAGTTGCTCAGTAGCAAAATCTCTGCTGTGCAAAGATGTTCTTCAGCATTAAGTAGTATCTTGTGATTTTCATGAAGCAGGTGACACAAGATGGTCAGTAGGACAGGGCTGGCATAGTACTATAGAATCCTAGAATGTCTTGGGTTGGAAGGCACCTCTAAAGGTCATCTAGTCCAACCCCCCTACAATAAGCAGGGACATCTCACACTAGATCAGGTTGCTCAGAGCTCCATCAACTCTGACCTTGAATGTCTCAAGGGATGGGGCCTCCACCACCTCTCCAGGCAGCCTGTTCCAGTGATTCACCACCTTCACATTAAAGAATTTTTCCTCATGTCCAACATAAATCCACCTTTTTGTAGCTTAAAACCATTACAAGACCTGGTGAACAGCTCTTCCCCAGCCTTCTTAGGGGCCCCTTTCAGGTATTGGAAGGTCACTATAAGGTCCCCCTGGACTCTCTTCTTCTCCAGGCTGAACACCCCGAACTCCCTCAGCCTGTCTTCACCAGAGAGGTGCTCCAGACCTCTGATCATTTTTATTGCCCTCCTCTGGACATACTCCAACAGGTCTGTGTCCTTCTTCTGTTGGGGGCTCCAGAGCTGGATGCAGAACTCCAGGTGAGGTCCCTCTACTCCAGAGTAGAGGGGCAGAATCACCTCTCCATCTTTTTTTTAATATGATTCTTCTCTCTATTTGATACCCTTTGCATCTTTTTGTCACAGCAGAGAATTCCTAAACTGGATCACATCCTTCAATCTCAGGATTTGCTGCAAAGCTCAAGTGGAATAAACAGATCACGATTATTCCAAACGTAAATCCAACCCATGCAAAATGAAGAGTGATGAGTCTCAGCACACCTGGGCACCCCTGTTGGGAACTGCATTCATGAGGTTTAACTTGCTTTTAAGCAGCAGTAGTCTGACTGAGAACTAAAGATGTTAATACTTCACATTGTCAGGTGCTGAAAGCAGAAACAGGTACTTCTGAAGAAAGGGCTGTGGTGTTCTACCAGCACTGAACCACAGGAGGATGTAACAGCCACTTACAAAAGTTGTGCATTGCAGGATAGCTATTAAAATCAGACATCCTACTTGCTACAATCATCTATCAGCTGCTTCTAAAATCCTGCCCACCTTCTGTGTGTCATCTGGAGGAGATAAAGTTTTAATTGTGAGAGGGTGGTATATGAAAAAAAAAAAAAGAAAGAAAAAAAAAAAAACACAAGGCGCCTTCTGTCATTCCAAATTTCTTGTCCTGTCTTGCTTTATGTTTCAGTGTCTTCGTGCCAGTTGCAGTTTTGCAGGCAGCTTTTTAAAAAGGCAAAACAATAGAAACAAATAGAATCTAAGAGGACAAGGAGCACACCATAAAAAAGGTACTGCAGAGAATCCGAATTAAAATTACTGCATATTGCAGTTTTTCTCCTCCTCTGCTTTGACTCTTTTCCCACCTGAGTTTCAAATAATTCCTACCTGCCTTGGTATTCAAATTTCCTTTTTTGTCTGTTTACATTGCATTTATATGTATTTAAGAGCTTCTTCCCTGTTTCCACTAAGCTACAGTGAGAAATAGCAAAAGCTTGCATTTTGGGGTTCAGAATGGTTTCATTCATATTTTCATTCAGGTTTTCTTTTCAGTTTTTTGAGTTGATGAGACTTGACTTTTTTTTTTTTTCTTTTTCTTTTTTTTTTTTTCCAGCCATTTGAAATAAGCCTTGTTAAAGCAGTATTTATGTTACTGAAATAAGATCTGTCTTCAGACCATGATCACTTGTCACAGACACCACAAATATTTGGTTCCCCTGGTGTGCTCCTCTTTAGATATGATGATGATGTCTTAAAATAACCTCCCATGTTGGATACAGTTCTTCTGAGTTACATTTTTTGCCTCTGATTATTTTTTTTTTTCCCCTTAAATTGTATTTCATACTGACAGGACTGAAAATTTCAGGCTCTGTCAGGCAGACTGCAGCCCTCAGTGAGAACAGCTTTTCTCCTCTCTCTGCTACAGACAGACACTCACAGGGCCACTTGTCCAGGTCAGGGCATCCCATTCCTCTTCCTTCCAAGCTCTTACTAGTTTAGCACCCTTCTTGAAAGTCTCTGGGTCTTGTTTCCGAGTTTGATTTCCTCTTCCCACGCATCCCCCCCCCCTTGTTTTCAGAGCAGTTACAGCTATTTCTCATGACTTGCAATTGACAATTTTTCTCTTTGAAACTCCCTCTATTTCAATTTCCATGTCCTAACTGTTCAGTGGGAAAGGAGAACAGTCTCCAGCCTTTGTTTTATTACTCATAATTCTGGAAGGAAAAAGCAAAGGCATGGTAACAGAAATTACTCCTTTAGAGATCAAGTATGGGTAAACAAATGATAGATGTCTAGTTCATACTAGAAAAGAAGAAAAACGCCCCAGTCCCCCAGCTCCATGACCATCTGACTGTTGGCTTAACCATTGTAGTAAGACAGAAACTATCAGGTCTTACCATTTATTCAAGAAATCCTAACGTCCCTAAAACAGACCTCTTTCCTCCTTATTTATCCTAACAAATGAGTTAATAGCAAAGGTTTTCTGTTGTTGCAGTATCTGACTTTGAACTTCATGCTGTTAAATTTTGTACCATTTCTCTCACTCTAGTCAAGATGATCATCACTCATAATACCTTTCAACTTAGTGTCACCTGCGAATTTCATGGATGCACATCAAATTATTGTCTCATTAATTACTTTATGGTACATACTATGTCCAAAAACTGCTCGGAGTCCCCAAAAAGTGTTCCTGCTCGTTTATCTCCTACCTGATAACTACCTTTCATCCTAGGCTGTTGCAGTCCCTCCCTTAGCCACTCCACATCCACTTTACCAGATAATTCTGGTCTGAACTACCATCATCCCTACCTCCAGTAATATTCCCTATGGTGAATGGTATCACATCCTTTACATCAGTTTAGATACACCAGGGTGTTGATCTACTGATGTGTAAGAGATTGTGATCATACTGGAATGACATGATCTGCTTGGGGCAGCACCAGCCTGCACCCTACCACACTTTGTGTTCATATCTACGTTCACAGTATGTCAACATCTGGTCTAACTGCACAGTACTGAGGAACTGGGCAGTCAACCCAGCTGGGTACAAGTTCCTGCAATACAGATTATTTTGAAGTATTTATACAATAAAAGGCGTTTTTTTTCTAAGCAGTTTTAACCTCTTCCTGTTCCCTACGCTTCCCTTACCATTGTGGAAGCCACCAAGATTTGAAGGACAACATAACAAATGCTGAGTCCACCCATCAGTTTTAACTAAGCCTGCAACCCCCAGCAGACTCAAGGCTGAGTCATTAACAACATGCAGCCCAACAGAGTATTAATTACATGGCCACACACACTTTTTACAGGGGACTGTTGTTTCATACACCATCTGGTGTATGAATAGTGGGATGAATAGTGGGATGAATATTGTGGATGGAACAACCAACAGTTCAATGCCTTGTTTTCTCAATGTTCTTTGAAATGTAACTCCATTTACCAGATATGGGTAAAACCCTAACTTTTGAAGGTATTTATGGAACTCAACTATGCCAGTGTGTTTCAAAGTTTAGTTTACATCCACATAAGTGAATTTATAAGTAAATAAAGCTTACATTTGAAAAGGAGATTAAGACAAAGCAGTTTTAAAAATCCTGGATGCTCCACAGAAAATAATAGAGACATGAATATTAACACATCTGCACCTTCTGTAGGCAAAACAGCTTCAATCTGTTCCAGATGTAACTATTCACACTTAATATTTCTGAAATTGAACTGAAGAATCTTATTGGACATTCAACAAACAATAAATAAACAGGTCTAAACCACTGGGCTTAAGTAACATGCGTAGCCACCTATGAAAGCTATAACACTAGGAGGAACAGAAGACTGGAGAACAGACCTGGATTTTGGAAAAGAACTAATGAAAACACTCAATTTATTTAGAAACAACAGTAAGCATGCAGATTAGTATTTCTGCTAGTATTAGCCTGTTCCTGGTATTACTGTAGGTCACAGAAGTCTGTAAAGACACCAGAACTCCACAGTGCTACATGAAAAAAAGAAGGTAAAGGCCAGCTTTCAGCTCATTACTATTTGTCACACACTGCCCCCATTTCCTCTCCACTGCTGATATTTGGAATTTTGAAGTCAGTCTTCTTATGAGACTTGGAGACCTCCCCTTTACGCCTACTACCTCTTGGAGACACAAAAAAAGCTTCAAATTTATGGTCAATAGTTCTTTGCTGCTCAAGCATCTCCAAAACCACTACACTTCACTGCCCCTTGTTTTGATAAATTTTCCACCTTGAATCCTTCCCTGAATCTGTAATTTATAAAGGGCTGTATCAAGATCACAGACAGGCTTCCCTCCCCCTCTTTTTTTTTTGCTGTCCTGCTCACACAGGCTGCCCCTGAAACTTGTTCCTGATGCCTACATTTTGTTCAACTGCAGGAGATGGAGAATGATGGTGAATCAGGTTAAGAAATGGATCCAAATTAAACATAACCCAATAAAAACACTGACTACTGGTCCTAAGCAGCCTCACTTTGCAACTCAGCACTACTTGTGAGAAGAGATGGCATGAACTTTGATTGACGGGATAGGGTTGCTTAAATCAATCCAGTTACCAGAAAATGTTCATTTAATGATTCCCAACCTTGGGTCTTTGTGGAAAACATGTCTCCTTAATAAAGATATGTCTCTCACAGACTCATGTGATTAAACGAAGAGAAGCACAGAGGCTTTCAAGGACACAGCTCAAGGGCAAAGGAGCCTCCTGATGGACAGAGGTAGAGGTAGGAAACAGCAACATTGTTGTGAACTAAACTTGCCTAAATCCCATTGGCTCCTTGTGGCTACACTGACTGGTCTGTCCAGCATGCTAATGAAGGATCAAGAATTGCAAACCAACCAGGGACTGAAGTCTTCCCTTGAAAGGAGCAGAGTCTTGCAGGAGCGATGGGCAGTCCCTGGGAGAAGAGAGAGGCAGCGCAGCAGCAGCCAGAGCAGCACGAGGAAGCAGCTGTCCCAGAGCTCGACACCAAACAGCACGGCCATAGGTCGAGGCTCAGAGGAATCACAGCTGAGATGATCACTGTTCTGAGCTGTAATTACAGGACCAGCAGGAGCAGAGAAGTGATTGTCCCCCTGAGCAACTACCTGAAAGGTCATTGTAGAGAGTTTGGTGCTGGTCTCTTCTCACAGGTAGTTAGTGACAGAACAAGAGGGAAGGGCTCCTGGAGAAACTCCAAAAGAGGCCATGCAGATGATCCAAGGGCTGGAGCAGCTCTGCTCTTGAGACAGGCTGGGAGAGTTGGTGTAGTTCAGGCAGGAGAAGAGAAGGCTGCAGGGAGAATTCATGGCAGCCTTCCAATACCTAAAGGGGCTACAGGAATGCTAGGGAGGGACTTTTTTCAGGGGCGTGTAGTGAGAGGACAAGAGGCAATGGACAAAAACTGGAAGAAGGGAGATTTAGCATAGACACTGGAAAGAAATTCTGGGCTGTGAGGGTGGTGAGACCCTGGCCCAGGTTGCCCAGAGAAGCTGTGGCTGCCCCATCCCTGGCAGTGTTGAAGGGCAGGTTGGATGGGGCTTGGAGCAGCCTGGGAGGTGGGAGGTGGGAGGTGTCCCTGCCCATGAATGTTGGTTGAACTATATGGTCTTTAAGGTCCCTTCCAAGCAAATAATTCTGCTTCTGTGCCTGAAACACCTGGTGTGAGCAGTTTTACCCCCAACTACAAATTTATAAGCTATCAAAAACTTTCATTATTGTGTGTAGCTTCTTGGCAAGTATTAGTGCATCAGTGGTGTTTAATACACCTAGGCCAGTTCCCACCTAACTTTGAAAACTGATTTTCAGGTAATTTTTTACTATCTTTTTATGGATATGGCAGCCACCATTGATTACAATTAGATGACAGTTACATTCCCAGCCATAAACACCAGCCCAAGGAGCACCTGGACCCCTGCAGCCCCTGCCCTTCCTTAGGATGCAGGGAGAGGAGCAGCATCCTGACAGCACTTCCATACAACTCCTCAAAAGCTGCTTCCTCAGGAGAAGCCAGGGCTTGAGGCAGTGCCCTGACAAGATCTTTCTGCCCCTGGGCTGAGGGGGGCAGAGGGATGAGGAGAGAGAGGATGGGATGGGGCAATTAAAAGATCATAGAACCACGGGATGGTCTGGGTTGGAAGGGACCTTAAAGATCATTTAATTCCAGTCCCCTGCATGGGCAGGGACACCTCCCACCAGACCAGGTTGCTCCAAGCCCCATCCAACCTGCCCTTCACAGAATCACAGAATCTGAGGGGTTGGAAGGGACCTGGAAGGATCCCCCAGCCCAACCCCCCTGCCAGAGCAGGGGCACCCAGAGCACATCACACAGGAACGTGTCCAGGGGGGTTTTGAATGTCTCCAGTGAAGGAGTGTCATCAGCAAACTTGCTAAGGGTACATTCTATACCCTCATCCAGGTCATTGATGAAGATGTTGAACAACACCGGTCCCAGTACTGACCCCAAGCAGGCCTGATGGGATCTGCTTTGCACAAACTAGAAAACACTGCTTCAGAGCTCCTCTTCTTTTTTTTTCCCCAGCAGCCATTTGTGTTTATAGTTATAATCCTCCTTTTAATTACACAGTGCATTAAAGGCTACAACATCTGAGAAGCTCAGAAGACCTTAGAAATGAGTTGCTAAGATATGAATTAGCCCCTATTTACAGAGAATTCAAACCTTTCTATTTAAGAAACCCATATTGGCACCTGGAAAAACCCAAAACCTGGCTGCCAAAGGAGACTTCAGGTGGGGCCATCGACTGGTCTCAGCCCAAGGTGAAAGAGCTGAGACAATCTGGAGCAACTCAGAAACTTCAGAGGGTCCACAAGCAGCCACCACATTACTGGGAAATATCTGGGATCAGCACAAAAACTAAGCCCCAAGGAAGCAGCTGCAGCAGTTGCTCAGGGGTTAACTTCTATGTATTTGTTAAGTGGCTATTTGTGCTGTTGGAAAGAAAAAAGAAAAAGAAATCAATAAGAGAGAGGAGGAGAAATCTTAGTTGCAAGGCTTGGCTGAGAAATGAGATGCCTGTGCCAAAAAGTGACAGATTTAAGCTGGTGTGTAATTTTGATCTACATGTTTCAAATACTTCCTCCCGGCCTGTCACGCGTTGTCCCCGGGAGCGGGACGGGGAGACGCGGAACGCGGTGTCACCCGTGTCACCTGCCACGTGTTGGCACCTGCCGAGCTGCCTGCGGGTGCTGAGCGGGCGGACAGAGCGGTGTCTGCTGCTCTCAGACGTTTAAAAGCCGTTTAAAAGCCGTTTAAAGCTCAGGGTCGTCCCTCCAGCCGGTCGCTGCCTTCACGGAACCAGCTGTCATTTTTTTTTTATCCCCGGTGCAAGCTTTCTGTGCGGTCCCAAAGGGCAAAAAGTTACCGAGCGAGCTTAATTCTCCCTCCTGATAACGCGGCTGGGCTGGTGCGGTGGATGCCACTGGCTTTCCTGGTTTGAGGTGATGGGGAGCTGATTTTTTGGGGTGAGGTTTCTCACGGTTGGGTCTGGCAGCTCAGGAAGCCACGTGGAATATTCACCCAGTTACCCAGATGTCAGCGTAGGAAGGTAATTTTTTATTTTAAGTGATTACTGGTACTTGGGTTTGGTTTGGCAGTGGCTGTCACAGTAATTAAAGAAGGGCTAAGTAATTTGGCAGAAACTAAAGCCCCTTGTGTTCCAGCTGATCTTTAGATACCAGAGGGGTTGGGGTGGCTGGGCTCAGTTTCTGAGTGATGCCCAAGTCACAGTTAATAAATAGCCTGGTTGTTCCCAACAGTTGTATTGGACTAACATAAGTCTGAATCCATTACCTCCCTGTTCACACCCCACCTGCACTGGCAGGACCACTCTCAAGGTTTGGTTACATGCAGGGACAACACTGGGTCAAAGAATGGTGCAGTTTGTTGGAGCAGTAGATAGAGAAGTCCTCTGGAGTGCTGGGGATAACTGAGCTGACTACAAAGCAGGTGCAAATACCAAGAATGTGAGTAATACAGCCTGGCTGGTAACATGTAAAATGGTGAGAAGGAAAGAAGAAAGGGAGTGGAAAGGGAGAAGGGAGTTCTAGGGGGTTTCTAAGTTTCCTGCAGATGCAGTTGGTGTATCTGAGTGTTGGAATCTTACCCAAAGGCATCCTCATGGGGGGAAGAGAGGCTCAGCCCTTCGACTGATCCCAAAAGTGAAGGGCAATCCTGGCAAAGGCATGGTTATGGAGTCTTTCCTGATGTGGATGGCATCTTCCCTAGCATCCTTCCCCTCTAAGGCCATTGCCTAGAGTTGTTGCCTTACAGATGGAGCTTGAGGGAATCAAGTCATACAGGGCTTTGTCATGATTGGTGTAAAATTCTCTCACTTTTAAAAGTATAGGCTAGTGAAAATTCAGAGTGTGTGTTCACTGGGGGGTGACTATTTCCATGGAAGTGGGTAGCTGTTGGGGCTGAGGTGTGTTTCAGTATTAAAGTGTTCTGGTGTCCTCAGAGTCAGGACATCAAGCTCACCTGATGTTACCAACAGCCAGGGTTGCCTGAGGAATGACCATGTTACAGATTGTGCACGTTAGCTGCATTTCACTCTAAAGGTCCTCAGCTTTGTCCCTTTCCTCAAAAGGTGAACATAGATTTGATTTCTAAATCACTTTGTCACAGGTTAATTCTAGGTCGCCAATTAAACAAACAGCATAAGATATTTTCTCACATCAAAGCAGTTCTACAGGCCATTCTCTAGCCATATCTAGAAACATGGAGTGTTACCAGCCCTCGAAGCAGACACTGAAAGGAAATATACTGGTAATTTCAGCAAGTGCAGATACTTACAAGAGACTTAACTGAAAAGTAAAATTGCTAGGAGGAATTTCTAGCATTCTGGAAAGAACTACACAAACCAGGACGTGCTTTCACAAATTATCCCACAGTGACACAGCTCAAAATTGGTTATTCTGAAACTTCACATGTTGGGCATCTGTAGTTCCTTTCAAAAAAGGATCTGCTTTGCTTTTTATAGAGCTTTTGGCCTTTTTTTTTTTTTTTTTTCCTTTGAAAGCTAAATACTGAAGCTTCTGATGGAGAATGTGCTGCTTTCCTTCCAGATAGTTAACTTTTACCTTTGGTGTTATGTGAGCCAAGCTGCTTGTTCTCATGTAAGCCAGCTTAACAAATCTTCAGAAAATGTAGCATCCCCTTTACACTATTTCTGCATGAAGTTTTTGGCTAAGGTAGGAAATTTGACTGAGCAGGTAGTAACAGGCCTTGTTCAGGAAAACCATTGTTGGCTCAAGAGGTATTACAAAATGGACAGCAATTACAAAGCTAACTGGATGTATTTGGCCTTAACTGCACAGTGATCTGGTGACACAGTGAAGAGCAGGGTGGTGGCAATATTTGCCTTTGAAGAAGCATGAGTGCCACCAGTTGGGCAATAAAAAGGTGGAGTCCTTTTAGTAATGGCTAATATTTTATCAGAATTGTGAATGAGGTTGTGGATGGAAGAGGGTGGCAGCGTGTTATGCTACCCATTGTAAAGCTGCATGCTGGTAGCATATTGGTTAGAGAATGCCTGCAGGATGTCAAATTTAGGTGTTTTGTAATTATGTACTAAAGGGAAAAATACTCTGGGGTAGGAAAAACTAAAATCTTACCAATCAAAGGTACTTAACAGCTTAGAGGGTATTGATACCAAGGTGGAATACAGCCAGCCTGTCTGTATGCTCTGGGTTTGGAACTGAAAGGAGATTCAGTGGTTTGAGAGTTTCAGATATATGTTGCTTTCTTTAAAAAAAATAAATATTGGATTCTTTGCCCTCGAGAGTGCAGGTCTTCAGGGGGCAGCCCTAGACAGAAGTCCCAGGCCATGACTGTGTCGTTGCTGAAGTGACTGCTGTCACTGCATGCCCATCTGCTGGAGCTCTGATGTGCCATGCTGGGTGTCAGCCTGAGCAGTCCCCAGCCTGCCTCAGTCAAAACGTGGAAGGTTAAGACAGGTATAATGTTTACAGTGTTTAAGCTGACCTGACTCTTTTTCTCTGAAACAGGTTAGCAGATGCTGGTAGGGGTAGGAATGAGATGAAAACTTCCAGCAGGCCAACAGTACTGAGCAGCTGGACATGGGCAAGGGCATCATCATTTCAGAAGCATTGTGCATGCTCAGAGTGCTGTCTGCCTTGCTGAAATAATTTTAATTATTGGAGTTTTCACACCAGTGCCTGAATTTTGTCTTGTTTTCTTCAGATAGTTTTTTCAGTGATTGTAGCCAATTATGATTGTATGTTAATCTGCTAGTTGACTTGTCCATGGCTTTTACTGAATTGCCTTTTATATACTACTTAGCTAATATTTGGGAGAGCTTCTCCTTATAATTACTCAGTGGGGTTTTATCTATTGGTCTCCTTTCTTTTAAGTTCACAACCTTATTTTTTTTCCCCTGAAGACTCAGGGCTGACTTTGGAGGTTTTGTCCATTCCAGGATCTATAGAAAAAGTTCTCAATATGACTCTGTTGCTGGTACTTTGAATTTGACCCACTGTTCTTTGGGAACAATGTACTGTGGTGGCTGAGGAGTTTTTTAGATTTACAATAGATTCCTGGAATTCTTTGAAGTAGAGCTAAGTACAAAGAATGAAGGGCCTTGTGGGATTTTTTTTAGTATTTTTTTCCACTCGCTTACTGAAACAAATTGGTTAACAGTGGGCATGAAAACATCTGCTTATGAAATTTAATACTGCCCTATGAATGTTATTTTTTTTGGTGCCTTAGAGGAGACATTTTTTACTCTTTTAAATGTGTGGTTGTATGTGTATCCAGTTAGCCTGTAGATCAGTTTCACAGATTTGTACTGAGTGGGATTCCTCAAGTACAATTTACTGGGTTTAAAATGGTTTACAGTTTTTCATAGGTGTTCAGTGTTTGAAGTGCTTTGGTTAGATTGTGTGTTATATATGTATGCACACCTTTTTACTTTTGAGAGGGAGACTCTGGAATGATGACTATGAGAACTCAATGTTTAACTACTCATAGTATTCCTTACTCTGTTCTGCTAGTGTGACCCAGCCTTACTGGGCATTGAGAAGATACAGCCTTCAATTTTGCATAATCCTTGACCTTTCTGCTCAGCTCACCATTAGATACTTACTGTTGCCAGGGTTGTTAGTGATTTTTGTGTTATGGCTGACTCCTAGAAGTAGGCTAGGACCCATAAGGCATCTCCCTCCAGCCATATACCTGTGCTGTGAGCAGATAGCCCAGGGAATGTCACAGTCTGTTCACATCACATCCTCACTGTGAGAAAGGGCTGCACTCCTCTCCTTCCTGCCCCATCACTCCTGGTCTTACGAGAGTTCAGTTGGGTGTGTAGTGAGCCAAGTAAGGAAGCTGATCCAGAACTAAAGATACAAAATGCTCCTTTCTTGTTGCATCAGCTCGCTGTCTAGCATGAGTGACATCATGAGAAGGGATGTTTGGCTTGGATAGGCTGGGAGAAGGAGGAGAGCTTAAAGTACTGTACTTTATGGACTTCAGCAAAACATGGAAACTGAAACACCTTGTACATGAAATTACAGAATCACAGAATTATCAGGTTTGGAAGAAGCCTCTAGAGATCATCTAGTCCAACTACCTTGCTGAAGGAGGATTGCCCTGTAGCACATTCCACAGGACTGCATCCAGGGGGTTTGAATATCTCCAGAGATGGAGACTCCACAGCCCCCCTGGGCAGCCTGTCCCAGGGCTCTGTTACCTTCACTGTAAAGAGGTTTTCCCTCATACTTCAATGTCACTTCCCATGTTCCAGCTTGTGCCCATTGCCCCTCATCCTGTCCCTGAGCACTACTGAGCAGAGTGGCTCCATCCTGCCTTTACCCACCCTTTAGATACTTGTAGGCATTGATCAGGTCTCCCCTCAGCCTTCTCCTCTCCAGGCTGAACAGTCCCAGCCTTTCCTCATCAGGGAGATGCTCCAGCCCCTCAGTCATCTTTGCTGCCCTCCCTGGACTCTGTCCAGCAGTTTCCTGTATCTTGAACTGTGGAGCCCAGAACTGGATGGAGGATTTCAGACTTGGTCTCACCAGGGCAGAGTAGAGGGGGGAGAATGACCTCTCTTGACCTACTGGCCACGCAGTTCCTTGTGTATCCAGGGATTTCACTAGCAACAAGGATTCCTTCTTGGCAACAAGGGCATATTGGCAACAAATGACTGCAGCAAAAACCCCTCTATCCCCTTCCTGAGCAGGCTGCTCATGTGAGTTAGTTCCTAACTGCTGGTGAGGAGGTGTCCCACACTGTGAGTATTGTAGTCTTCGTGTAACCACTTTCATTCCTGTCACAGTTTCCTGGAGAGAATCAGCTTGAGTGTGATGGAACCTGCAGTGTTTATTCTGTTGAGCGGGTAACCAAGAGGAAGGATGAACTGTGTGGAGTTTATCAGGCTAACTGTAGGTGTTTCTGCTTTACAGTTCTGTAGTTTCTGTATTCTTCCAGCTTCCTATTGCCCAGTGGAAGTTGAAGGGGATCAGGCTGGGCTAGGCCTGCTATGTAGTCATTTGAGTCTTGGAAGGATTGGTTTTTAATATCTGAAATAAATCTTGCCTTGGCAATTGCACGATCAGCCAAATCCAGTGTATTTGGTACAGTGATAAATTTAGGAAACTCTTCTGTCAGCAAACAGGCTTTTCCTCAGGCAGGCAAGTGAAAGAAAAATTTCTTTATCATATGTATAGAAAGATAATGGTTAAAAAATAATTAGCAGTTCTGATGTTGACTGGAAGCAAGTGCATGCCTGGAGCACCAGTGATACTGAATGTCAGTGTTTGTTTCTTGATGTATGTGCATTTGAAGTCCAACCCACCATATTACATTGTTCAGATTTTTGCATGGTTTTTTTAGTTTGTTACCAGTTGTTTCTGAGGAAGTTTTCCTGTTTACTGCCAATTCCAGGTCAAGGTTTAAGCTATATATTTTTTCTAGAGAGACATACTGAAAAATGTTTTTGTCTGTGTTGAAAATTTTCTTGATTACTCTTAAGCACCCCTAGGCATCTCCAAGATGTAGATAAGAAATATGAAATTTAATAGGAAGAAGTAGTGAACTATTTCCCAAGACAGCTAGTCTGGATTTGTCTGAATTATAAGCTTCATAAAGTTGCCATTTTCCATTTGCAATTAAATATTTTAAGATATTTGTTTTGAATTCTCTGAGCATTTCAGCTGCAATGTACGTACTCCTCAGGCCTACTGAGCTTTCTTCACCCTGTCAGCTTTATGTGGTGTGCATGACGAAAGCTCCTGGTGGGACAAAGGAAATACGAGTTCTCCTGTTTCTTGTCATCCCTTAGCTGAACTATATTTTGGCTTAGGAAGTGGCAGAGTGGACCTCACTCTTCTTTTATTTCTGCTACATGCTTGGAGTTAGTAGCTTGGTTGTACTTTGCAGAAAACTTGTCTTGGTGTTTGGAGTAGGAGGTGCTTGTCTGAGATGGGCAAGGTGACTCTGATCATGCTGTCAGTGTGCCGAGTGTGCTCCAGGTTGTTTTGAATGTTGCATCAAAGACCAAGCCCAATGGATAGTATAGGGGTTATAGTTTCTTTCAAAGTTCTGCAAGCCAGGCTTCTCAAAGCCTTGAAATACACATTTCAGTGCATGTCATAGTTATGCATAGTACCCCTAACATATGCTACATGCAAATCTTTGTCTCCTTGTTTAACGAAGAAGATGTTAACCATATTCTTTCTTTGCTTTCTTCCTTTTGTGCTCAGCACTAGAGTATGACCAAGCAACCTTGAGAACATCCAGCTTTTTTTTTTTTTCTGACAAATAAGCATGTAATGCCTTTTGTGGAATGTGTGTGTTATAAACCCATCTCAAGAAACAAGATATTGAGTAAGTGGACTAGATTTAAATAAAAACAGTCAAAAAACCCACAACCTTGGAAGTATTTTTAAAGTAGAAAAACGTTAAGAAGACTTGGTAGTGGAAGAACCATTATATAAAGACATTATGGAAATATGGTGAAATGAGGGATAAATAGGTGTGCTCATGCACACAGTCTGTATCTCTCTTGAAGAATAATAGTCCGTGTAGTGAAAGAGTATCTCCTCACTGAAGCATACGATTAGATCTTGTAAAGTAGAATCTGTGTGACTGGGAATTGTGTGTCTGTTGAGAAGTCCCAAGCTGCAAGGCTGTGTTGACATAGCTGCCCACCTCCAAGCCAAGGAGAAATATTTCAGAGCAAGCAGAACCATCAAAATCAGCACAGCCATCAGAAATGCAAATTTGTGCTTGATATGTGCTAGTCACAAAGTAAAAAACTAGTGGATACTTTATTTTCAATGTCTGTATTTTGAAAGAGCAGAGTTTGAATTTCAGAAGAATGAACTATTGCCTATCACAGTGATAATTTATTGAGGCCTTAGTTTGCTTCATCTGTATTTCATTCTTGCCCATGTTGGCTAATCAGACAAAAAAGTTTTCAGGCAGCCACTGTATGTTCCTCCTTTGTTCTGTCACTTCAGTTATACCAGGTAATTGATTGAATCGGAGAATTTTTAAGTTAAATGCATACTCTCAAAAAAATAAAAATAAAAAGGGCTGGATGGGGAAGGAAAGTAAGCTAGTTTTAACTCAAATCAGGTCCCTGTTCTGGTTTAACTCGGATCTGATTCCCTGAACGGACTTCCTGTACATTAATATGAACAGTTCTGTCACAGCACAGCTGAAGGGGTAGCATGGGTAGGGGGTAGGACAGTTTAAGTCGTTTTGCAAATATGTGTTTGGGAATGTGTCCTTTGATTCTCAGACCTGGGGGCAGGAACGGCCTTTGTTCTGTATTTGTTCTCTGTGGCACAGTGGGGTACTTGTTATCTGTTCCGATGAAGTTGAACACAGCTTTCCCTTGGGTTGGATTTAACATTTCTCAGCTTAAGAAATTGTCCTGGATTTTTAGAAATTTCAAGCATGTTCTGATAATGGCAGCATGAAAGCTCCAGGTTACCTCACTCAGTGTTATGTCCTCTGTGATAATGAAACTTTTATTTCCAACAGGATGCAAGAGATGCTTAACCACTACGCTATGTGAGATTTTCTATCTGTAGCAAAGCCCAGCTAGTATCCTGACTTGTACTTTATTTCTTAAGACACGATTTTTTGTTGTCAGTGACTCAGAAACAGGCAATGACATTTTTGGCACACAGTGCCATTTGTTCTTCATTGTTGCTCTTTCTAAATAGGTTATGTATCTTGATTTCTAGCACTAAGTTCATGTCAATCATCCCCCCAACTGCAATAGTATCAGAGATACTGAATTTATGTTCCTGCAGGAGTGTTTAAGTTTTTGTTCATTTTCTTCCCAACTTAACTATGTGGGCAGTTAAAGATTTTATTTATTTATTTTAATATTTTCTTTCTTGGTTCCATTAGCTCTGTTCTCCTCTTCTTGCAATCCTGAGGATTGCAATATATTGCTATCTATTGATATATATTGCTAGTACTATTAGTAGGAATATAAGAAAGCTTTAACATGTGGTGGTATTAAATGATCTAGCTTTCCAGAAAAGGAGCATGGCATAGATAATATATTATTTTTATTTTGTTTGTTTGTTCTAAAGTCTATATATTTGCTGTTCTATAGCAGTACAGGATAGCAGATAAATGTATTTTAATGTTTTACTGTATGGGAAATGTTGCTAGATGTACTTCCAGAAATTTACCCTAAGAGTGGTCAAACCTGGGCATGGGGCCCAGAGAACTCATGGAATCACTGTAGCTGCAGATGTTCAGAACTTGACTTGCCTGAGCAGCCTGTTCTGGTAAGAGCTGCTTTTTCAGGAGGCTGGACAAGTTGGCCTCCAAAGGTCCCTTCCTGTAGTCATGATTCTGAGGCACAGTGCCTCTGTGTTGTGGGTAAGAAACATTACAGTGAGCAAGGTCTACTTGTGTGTCAGGTATCAACTTAAGTTTTAGAATGTAAAAATCTCCAGTGATTCTCACTGTACAAGACACGCTTGTGCCCTTTTTGTTGTTTGGACACATACACCAGCACGATGGAACAGAAGAGCATGCTTGTTCCACCACTGGACGGTGGTGAGGGTGACCAGTGCAAGTGTACAGCAGGGAGTTTGGTCTGAGGAAAACACTCAGTAGCTTTGTTATTCCTGTGCTTGCTCCATGGTGGCAGAGTGAATGAGACCAGGGAATGTCACAGCGGAGGAGAGGAAGCTTGGAACAAGGAATTGAGTTGGCAGTGCCTCTGTGAAAAAACTTGAAAGGATGAATGGGGAGAGCTTGTGGAGGAAGTGGAATGGCACTAGAAGTTTTTGGGGTGGGATGAAGACAAGTGGGAGCAGGAACTTGTGAGATAAACAGGAGAGAATATTAAATATGGGGGAGGGGGAACTGAGGATGGGAGAAATAGGGGTCCTGCTTAAAGTTGAAGGGAAGGTTGGACAATAAATAGCTTCTTATCGAGTGAGCATCTTCATTCTACGTCTTGACAAAAGCAGAAGTACAGTGTAAAATAACAAATGTGGTTATGCCTTTGTTTTCTTAAAGACTCGGATGATGCTAGCATAGAAAATCTATTTATTAATTTTACAGAGTACCAGGCTGGGAGAGGATTCAAATTCTGTGAAGAATAAATGTAGAATTTTAAAAAGTTTAGAAAAATTAGAGAAATAATGTAGCAGAAATATTGCTGTTCAAGTGGACAAACAGAAAGTGCTGTGATTAGATGATATAGTTCCCTGCATAAATGCAAGATAGCAATAATTCTAGAAAAAAGGATCCCAGATTTTTAGGTGAATCATGGTCTAACATGAGTCAGTAGCAGTGTGTTGTTGCAACAAGGGTAATTGTTCTTCTGGGATGTATAGCTAGAAAGGACATGTTTAAATATGTCACATGAGAATTTCATTCTACTCCACATTGCTTGGACCTTGTCATTTTTGGGCATCACATTTAGGAAATTGTTTTGAGTCCATGGGAGAGTCTTCCAGGGTAAAGCAATGAAAAACATCAGAAGTCTTATAAAAAAGTGGAGTATGGGAAGAGTAGTTTGCTCAAACTGGAGGAGTGTAAGACAGACATGAAAGTGGTCTCCACGTATTGGTAGGGATGCTACAAAGGGCAGAAACTTCCCAAGTGTCAGAAAGTTAAGGGTGAAAGTTAAAAAACTTCTCCTGAAAAAAGTAGTTTGGCATTGGAATAGATTTCTGTTGAAACCCAAAATACTTGTGCTATGTCAAAAAGGATAGCTTTGCTGTAATTTTTTAAAATAATTTAGTCTAGACCACACTGGACAGAAAAGTAGATATTGATGACACTATCTTAGAGAATTAGGAGAAAATGAGGTGACTTCTTTCCTCTTTATTTTCTCCACATCATTTTTTGTGTAAGTCTGGAATTGAGTGCATGGGTGCTAAACTAAGTTTGTGCAGGCAACCTCAAGTTTGGTATTTCCTGATACGTGTAGACTCGACAATGTTTTAGTAGTGACTTTGGGTAATGAAGACACATACGTTAAGTGTATGCTATCATCGAAACACAGTATAGACACTTTTTAAGGTTTTGATTCATCTGTAGGATGATTTTAACCAGCCTGAAGGTGTTCTAATGCAGTTAGAAGAATGGTTGCCAATAGAATGAGTAACATCCAGTGTTGTCAGCTTTCACAAATTTGTCATGGCTGCTTCCCTGACCGTTTTGACAGTTTCATGATGACAGATTCTGGCTGTTTCACACAAATTGAAGAATCAGAATCAAAAAAAAATTCCTAAGAACACAAAACTGAAACCCCTGAGACCATAAGCTCTAAATCTTGCTCAGCCACGCACTGCTCGTAATGATTCTCACATCCCTTTTTATAAGCTGTTTGTTGCTATTGTGTGAGGTAACTAACATATATATAAATGTGTTTATATACACACATGTACTTTTTGATATTGATTGTTGTGCACTTTTAATTTTTCTTGTCTTCACAGAGTGTCAGAGTGATTGAGATTGGCAGGGACCTCTGGAGATTGTCCAGTCCCACCCTGGTACCCAGAGTAGGGTCTCCTAGAGCAGATTACTGAGGGCTGCCCTCAGTAAAGTTTGACAGTCTTCAAGAGCAGAGACTCTCTAACCTCCCTGGGTGCCTCTATCTGTCTTTGACCACCCTTATAGTGAGGAGGTTTTTCCTTGTGTTCAAATGTCCTATTTGTACCCACTACCTGTTGCCCTCTTACAGGGCACCACTGTGAAGACTTCAGCTCACTGGTCTTTCTTCTCCTTATCAGGCATTTAATTGGCATTGATAAGACTCCCTAACATCCCAACTTGAGTCTTCTTAAAGCTGAAGAGTCCCAGCTCTCTCAGCATCTACTCAGGTCTCAGAGGCCCTTCATTGTCCCTCCACAGTTTGTCTGTGTCTGTCCTTCTGAGAGGTCTGGAACTGGACACAGCACTCCACATGTGTCTCAGCAGAGTAGAGTAGAAGGATCGTAACACTCAGCCTGCAGGAAATCCTTTTCCTGAGGCACCCCAGGATGTCATTGCAATGATCTTATCCACTAATTTCTTTGTTCCAGTCCCATTTTAGACTTCTGAGCAACTTTAGATATGTAGTCTAGATGATATTTGTATTTTTTTCTAAATTGTGGACATTTCCCTTTCCAAATTATAGTAGCTTGAAATAATATTACGTTTTTTTGCAATTTCAGAGAGAGCAACACTGTATCCATCAGAACAGAGAAATTTGCTTCAGCTGATTCTTGAAAGATTAAGAAATATTTCAAAGTTGAGTAGTTTTTAGGTGTAGACTTATTTTGATAGTTGCTTTCCAAGTAGTTTGAAGCCTATAGCATAAGAGTCCTGATTTCAAATAGTTTTGGATTTTATGCTGCTCAAGTTTGTAGGTGCTTTAAGTTTTGAATGTCTCCAAGGTCAGTACTCTGTCCCCTGTCTTTCTCCCTATGTATATATATTTTAGTCTTTATCACATTTTTTGGTGTCACCTTCCAGATTTGCTCTGACTCTACTAAACTTTATTTATGTCAAGAAAGGGTGTATTTTATCCAGCTTTGCTAATCTTTCATTAACAAGTTTGGAAAGCCTTTTTTTTGGTAAAATTACTTTCCATCTGCTTTTTCTCCTCATATTCTTGATTTTTCTGTATCCTTTTTCATGGTTTACAGTAGATTTAGTAACAATTCATGGACAAGATGAAAATTTTGGCTTCTCCAAGATTTTCCTTCTCTCCTTTTTTTTCTCCTCCAGCACAAGGAATTTAAGGGAAAATATTTTTGCTTCTTTGAAATATGTAACATCTTTAAGCTGTTTAAACAGAAATGTTTTTTCTGCTTTCATTTGGGGGTAGTTTAAAAGCATAAAGGATTGGAAGGCCAGCTACATTATTATGTGGTTTCTTGGAACATTTTTTTGTTGTGCTGTAATTGTTCTTAGTAGTTGCTGTGATATTTTTCATTGCAGATTTATTTTGTCCTGTATTTACACCTATAGCATGACCTTATAATGCTCACTATAGCTTTTTTTTTAATTATTTTGGAAAAAAAATAATTGTTTACATAAGGATACTTTTAAAGGTGGGCCTATTCCAGGGCAGATTTTATTGAAAATTGTTAGTTATGTGTGAAAATGTCTGCATTGCCTAAAATGTGCTTTTCAAGAGTGTGTTGTTACACTCAATCCTGGTGCTGCTTCATATTTTTTCCACGTGACACAACATACTGTATCTCTGTTTTCCTTGTGTTAATTTTTATGTAGTCTTGGGAAACAGTATGGTCAGCTGCTGTAGAGGTTGATACAAAAATAACTTTAACATGGGCAGACCTTAGTGCAAGGGTATTCTGTTCACATGACTTTTTATGTTTAGACATTATCCATCTTTTCATGAGGTGACATGCAGGTAGAATAACTCAATGGATTGTGTACCCTTGTCCTGTAATTACTGTTCTCTTATCGATAAGAACTGTTGTAGCTGTTACATTTTTCAGCTGCCATGCTATTCAAATCAATAAGTTGTGTTTAACAGCAGCATGCCTTCTACAGATGCATCTAATCCCAGTCTGAGAGAGTTATGAAGAGTACACTGCTCCCTGTGATTTAATAGTTAGTCAGTGCCTTTTTTGAGAGTGATTATTTCTTAAAGTTGACCCAAAGAATGACAGAAAAAGTTTTTACTCATTTTAAGTAATATTTGGAATGACAAGGAAATCCTGCAAGATGAAAAAAGTGTTATTGGTGTATTGGTACTTGGTAGAAGAGTGTAGTTCAGTCCAGACAATTAAAGATTGTTCAGCTGCCTGTAAAAACTTGGGTAAATAATAGAATCCTAATGGAAAACTCTGTTCATAAATAATTAAATAACAGAATAAGCTACATTTGTTCAGATAAGGAGTCACAGAATCACAGAGTGGTAGGGGTTGGAAGGGACATCTGAAGATCATCCAGTCCAACTCCCAAAGGAGTTTGCTTGATTGCACTTTTTTGCTTCAATGTAGTAGACACTGAGGAGGTTTTGATCAGGGAGGTGGCCTGACTGGACCTCGATGACACCTCTGAGCTAGAATTAGCATTTCCAGTGTTGTCCAGTTCCCCTTGCAGAGCACTGCACCTATCCAACAGCAGCACCTGGGAAGGTGGGGTAGTTGATGGGCAGCCATCTACCTGTTGGGCCAGGCAGGAACAGCTGGCCATGGCTCCCTGTCCTGCAAGTCACCACGTTCAATTGGGCAGACCAGGGGCTGTCTGCCTGCTGGGTTTCCATCAAGGGAGGCAGGATGTGCCTCCCATGCTCCCTGGTGGCCCTCAGCCTGCTCACCTCCTCCCTCAACTCCTGCACTAAGGGTAGGAGCTGCTCTGTTGGGGCACTGCTGCCATCCTGACAGCTGGGTGGCTCCAGGAGAGCTCTGTTTGAGAAGCTGCAGCATCACGGCTGGTGGGTGCAGCAGGGCTCACGAATGCCGCAGTCTTCTGACTGAGTGGTTACCATTGCTTCCTGACCGAGTCAGCTTTTTTTTTCCCCCCTGCCCATGCTCACCCGACCTGCATGAACTGCAGCACCAGCCCTGGCAGTGCCCCCGGCCCTGCCTGCCTGTGCTGCCCTGCTCCCTGGGCTGCCCTGGGCTGGCTGGGCCCTTGCTGCCTGCCCACAAGCTGCTGAGACCAGGCGCAGATTTTGCTGCTGTCCCAGCTTACAAGAGGCCCAAAAAGAGCCCCTTGCCATCCTTACTTGCTGCAGTTCCCTTCCTCAGTGCGGGCTCACCTGCACTGCAGCTGGTCTCCTCGGTGAGTAGCCAGTATGGATTCACCAAGGGCAAGTCATGCTTGACCAACCTGATAGCCTTTCGCCGTGGCATAACAGTATGGATAGATGAGGGGAGAGCAGTTGGATGTGGTCTGCCTTGGTTTTCAGGAAGGTTTTTGACACCATGTCCCACAGCATCCTCACAGCTAAACTTGAGAAGTGTGGATTGAACAATAGGGCAGGGAAGTGGATTGGGAATTGGCTGAAGGACTGAACTCAGAGAGTTGTGTTAGGAGGGGGAGAGTCTAGCTGGAGATGTGTGTCTAGTGGGGTCCCACAGGGATCTGTACTGGGTCCAGCCCTGTTCAATGTGTTCATCCCTTCCCTGGGTGAAGGGATGGAGTGCACCCTGAGCCTGTTTGCTGATGTTACCAAAGTGGGAAGAGTGGCTGACACACCAGAGGGCTGTGCTGTCATCCACTGTGAGCTGGACAGGCTGAAGAGTTAGGCAGAGAGAAACTTAATGAAATTCAACAAGTCAAATGTAAAGTGCTGCATCTGGGGAGGAACAACCCCGTGGGTCAGTACAGGTTGGGGCTGACCTGCTGGAGAGCAGGTCTGGGGAGAAGGACCTCAGGGTCCTGGTGGACAACAGGCAGACTTTTATTTCTTTACTGTGAGGGTGACAGAGCACTGGAACGGGCAGCCCAGAGAGGTTGTAGAGTCTTTCTCTGCAGTCATTTGAAACCTGTCTGGACATGATCCTGTGTGATTTGTTGTAGGTGAACCTGCTCTAGCAGGAGGGTTGGGCTAGATGATCTTCAGAGGTGCCTTCCAACCCTGATGACTATATTACTAAATGGAAAGTTCCTCAAAGGCATGGTGGAATCTCCGTAACTGGAAAAAGTATAGAGTAGAATATTTCAGTTGGAAGGGACCTAATCCAACAGCCTGACCAATTCAGGGCTGACCAAAAGTTAAAGGCTCATCTTGACAGCAGCCTGGTTTATCTTGGTATAAGGCCCTATAAGGCCTAACAAAGTAAGGTCCACCAGGTTGGAGACCAGATTGTTTCCAGAGACCTTTTCCAACACAGACTTCTCTATGATGCCGTGGTGAGAGGTGTTTGGCAGTCTTAGCTCTGGGTAACATGGCAAGGTTGTAGATTAGGCAATAGCAGAGTTTTCTGGAAAAGTCTGATTATAGTTACTAACTTAGACAATTAGTGGAATATTTTTAATGTAAATATTAGGTTTTCAGTTTTTAAAGCTGAACCAGTAAGGAAGATTAAATTTACTTACCTTGTAATTTTGTTCATTTTACTGTTTTGCAAAAGAAAGTAAAAGGTCTACTGGTGTGAAAAAATGAAAAATACAAGTGTGATACAGATAGAAATAGAAGATCAAGTTTATCTTAAATAATCGGCTAAAAGAATAATGTGTTTACGTTATTCTGGGTATTAATTAGGTGCTGCTTTATGAGAACCTAGCAGAAGCAAATCAGTGGACTGCATGTGTTTCATGGGGCTGTTTGCTTTCAATTACATGGCTATTCCTGCCATGCAATTGAAATGAAGCAGAAGTTCTTGGTTCAACTGACCAAATAGCCTGTGCTGCCTCTCAGGGAAAGGGCAGAGCAAAGACATGTGAGATACTGTGTGAGTAAAGCTAGGAGAAAATGGCAAAACAGAAGAAACTGACGTGCTGTGGCAGGAAAATCTGTGGGCAGAGCTGCAAGGCAGACTTCTTGAGGCAGATGCTGCTGCAAAGAGGAGGTACGTACACCGTGGGAGTCTGGGGTACGTAGTCTGTTCTGAAATAAGGTATCTTGATAACTAATGTCTTTAGTAGCCCTCCAGTTGTGCATGATTTGATTTTGCATAGCATCCATCAATTCAGGGTATTCCTGTGTCACCAGAGGATCTGTGTTTGATGGCGAGCATTCAGGTTGGGTGACGATATTTAGTCTTTGGATGTGCCCATCTGGAAGGTCTTGTAGGAAATAGGTGTGTCATGGAAAGCTGTGCGTCCCTCTTACCATCCCCTCCTCTCTTTTTTTACATCACCCCAGCAGCAAGTCTGGAGTAGAACTAGAAAAAAGTCTGCCCTGTGTACAACAATCTGGGCTAGAGACCTGGATTCACTGTATTTCCAGTCAAGTTGTCTTCTTTTCAGGAGTCAGAATTGCACTTAAGAGCAAAGGAGGTGGGAAAAAGTTATTTTAAAGTACCAGACACATATGCATATGTCTAGGTTTTTTAGCAGCTTTTGATGGTAGCCTAAGCACAAATAATTTCCCTAGAGTTTTCCAGTCTCTCTCTCTTCTGTAGCCGTCCTGCAAATTACTTTGGTGTCTCTCCTAAGAGAAGGCTCTTTTAATAGTCTTCAAGTTTTTCTGTGTTTAGAGGCCTTTTTCTCTCCTAGTTGACCCCTGGGATTGCTTGAGAGAAGATGACATTAAAAAAAGATTAAAAATTCTGGCTTTGTCCTGTAACTGCTTAGTATGTGCAGAGATGAGGCTACTGAGAGTCAAGTCTTCTCCACCCCATCTGTAAAGCCAGAATCCCATTAAAACCAGTGGTCTAGTAAAATAATCTTAATATCTCATCCAAAACAGTTTTATTTATAGACTATCACAGGGCAATTTCAGGTATGTTGTAAGTAATATTGTACCAGGTCCTTGTAACTTATCGTTATAACATACACTGATGAGAAAATCTGATTCTTAATTAGAGCATTTAACACAACTGTTTTCCAAATACTTACACATTTCAACATTTGTTTTTTTTTTGTCCTCAGCAGCTGAGATGTAGCCCCATGCACTAATGGAACAGGACAATACAAGTCTTGCACTGAAAACAGAATTATTGCACTTTACATGGGCATTTTGTGGGGCTTCAATTGCAGGGTGTTAGTTCTTACTAAATATTAGCTCCTTGAATATTCCCCAGCATCTGCAGTTAGTGGAGGATTCTTACTGGTGTTTTAGAGGAAGGTGGTGGTGAAAGGGATCTGGAAATTAGTGCCCGAATCATCAGTGTACACTCATCTTAGGTAATGAGATTGAGAAAGCTGGGCAAGTTTCTTCAAAGTTATTAAAACATAAATCCAGTGGTCTGTAGGTCTGAGCATTGAAGGATTCAGGCTGAATGCCCAAAAATATGCAAAAAGAGGTTATCTGAGAACAGTCTGATTTTGAACAGTTGAATAGTCCTTCAGAACACCTGCAAATTCCTCCTGTGACCACAGTTCTCCCAGACAGCCCTCTGCTGTCCCCAGTGTTGCTTTCCTGATTCGTTAGATAACTGTCCCTTTGCCTCAACACAAGTATTGCTCTCTGTTCACTTAATTACTGATATTCTACATATTTAAGACAGTATCTTACTATGTGTTGTTGTGGGTTAACCCCTGTAGGCAGCCAAGCCCCCCACCTCAGTTTCTTGTGCACCCCCAGCCTACTCACTGGTGGGGTTCTCAGCAGTAACTAAAACGTCCCTGTGTTGTTTACACTGTTTTTAGCACAAATCCAAAACACAACCCCATAAAAGCTGGTATGAAAAAATGTAACTGTATCCCAGACAAAACCAGTATTGAAAGCTGTTGCTGCTACAGAGAATTCTTGATGATAATTTTAAGCCTTGTGTTTGGATGATAAGACCACCATGTAAAACTCCCAGAGACTTGCTGAGATTGTGCTGCCTCTGTTGTATTATTTGACATGTTTATTTGATCATGTTTACATGCATCTCTTTATGAAGGTCATTTCCAGCATTTCAAGAAAGTCACACTGAAATAATTAAAATTTCAGTGTGTGGAGTTGTGTTGACTTAGCTTTGTGTAAACAACTGAGTTGCTAACACAGTTGGGACGCTAAGGCATATAGCTCGTAGTCCTCTTCTTTTTGAGCTTACGGGGTAAATAACATTATAAAGTAGCTGCTGTGCAAATAAATCAGCCTTCCGTGTTGGCTGCAGTCATGTACTTTCTCAGCAGGTTCCACCACCACAGAATGAGAGGATGTACTAAGACTGAGGGACTTAGAGATCCTTGCCAATTATTTTGTGCTCTAGTGGTTAAAGACTCTGGTCTTCTACCATTTATTACTCCCTTCCTTTGCATCTCCCTTCTGGCTTCTTGCAGCTGTATGGAGCATGCCCTAGGCAAACAGGTAGATCTTCTGAAATTTCTCCTAACTTATCTGATGCAAAAATTACAAAAAGTAGTTTCTCACTTGAGCAGAATTGGGCAGCCTTGAAGAGTAATGGCAAGAGGCACACACCACACTGCATAGCTGATCCTCTGGCTAAATACCTGATTGCTGCAACGTGGAGATGCTATAGTTGCAGCAGAACTGAGCAGAAGGTACTCTGAATGTTATTCTTATACAAGAGGTAGACATTTCAGGTGAATTGTTCAGAACTGTTTAGTCTAAAGCAGACTATAAATAACTGGGTCTTCCAGAACTGAAGTTTGGCAAATGTATAAGCAGTTGAAAATAGGGTCTTGTAAGTGAAGGAAGCTGGAGTATAACCTTAATTGAAGCAGTTGTCACTGTTGTCATATATAGTGCCCTAAAAGCAGGAATAGATAAAATCTGATTTGACAGAAAACACTACTCAGATTAAAGTATAATCCTTTGCTTTGTTGAGCCAATGCAGGGAAGAGGCTAAGAGCCAAGCTATCACTGAGCCACCTCTTTGAAGGAAAACTGATTCTTAACTCAGTCATCAGCCACACCACACAAATCTAACCCGTACTTCTCTCTCTCATGCCTTGGATGTCAGTGTACAGAGAAGGGCTTGTGCTGTTTGAAAATACTTGTGGGTTTTCTTCTTGTGTTGCACTTGTGGCAGGTTGGCACTACAGTTATTCAAGCCTTTATTTGGTACATTTGTAGCATTGACTTGATTTCAGGCATTGCTAAAAAAGTGGAGCAAAATCATATACTACATTTTTTCACCAGATTTCTAGCTGCATTTATGCAACGAAGAATAATTGTTTGTATCAATCTATGTATGTGTGCATTTGTTTTAGAGTGGGAGTATATGATACGGTGTTTAGTTTGATTTGAAGACCAACACTTACACAGTCACAAGCCTGGTGGTCCTAGCTACCAGTACCACTTTACAAACAAGATCATGAAATATGTGTGTATAGTCACTTAAGTAGATTTGTTTGTGGTTTGTTTTTGGGTTTTTTGGGGGGCGGGGTTTGTTGTGGGTTTTTTTGTTACTGTTGCATTTGGGGTTTTTTTGTTTGGTTGGAGTTTTTTTGTTGTTTTTCTTGTTTGGTTGGTTGGTTTTGTTTTGTTTTTGTGTTTTTTAAAAAATTTAATGACCTTTTCTTGGTGGATCTATCAGTTCTGTAGTTGCATTAATACGGGTGTGATGAAAATGCAGCCTTGTTGCCTTCTGTGAAACCATGAAACCATAATATTCCT
>NW_009952686.1:281988-287680 GCF_000747805.2 Chaetura pelagica | reverse complement strand
CTGCTGTCAAATTGTTTTAAGCATTGCTGGGCATTTGAGTTGAAGTGAAAGAAAATAAGCATATAATATTCTATGATAGAATGTCTGAAGTTTGCATGGGAAAGCAGAGTACATAAAAATAAATGTGCATTCTCCTGGCAATAAACTCATTGTAAATATTCAGATGAAATAGTAACTTTTTTTTTTAGGAAGTATGCTTGCTGTAGCTAATACGGAAAACATCTACAGAGAAGATGTTTATAAAGAAATAATCTAAATAGTTGTACAGAATAACACATTTAAGATAGTTTGTATTTACTATGTGAAACTTCATGATGGTGTTTGTGAATTATGTGGAGTGATCAAATGTATGCCGTTTAAGATCACTCAGTCTTGAAACTGGTGGTTAGAATGAACAGCAAATCCTGCATTTGCTTATAAGCAACCACTCAGAGAGCTTCATAATTTTCCCACTGTTCATTTCTGCACCATCAGACCATAGTTGATTTGATACCTGTCAATCAAAGAAAGCAAATCCAACCCTCTTATCTAATTTTTCTATTTGTCACTTAAACAACTATCAGTGAAGGATTCAGCAAAATGCTGTGTTCACACAAACAATGCTTAAAATGCGGTGTGCTTGTTTCATCCTCATTCTAATATCAAGTCCTCCCTCCAGTGGCTGCTGTAACAGTTTTTTACTTTGTCAAAATGAGCTGTAAATACTCTCGCTCTAAGCCATTATTTATTTATTTTGGTGTTTCTAGCATGGCAAGTGAACCTGTGATGTATTCTTTGCTTAGTAGCAGGGCCATTATCTGTTAAAGGAAGAGGAAGAGTATCCATAGTAAAGACAAGAATGCTGGGGTTTCTTGGTCATTGCATTGGTTTATCTGATTAGGGGATGGAGTTTAATTTATTAAGGTAAACCTGTTCAGATAACTTCTGTTTCTTCCCTTGAGGAACAGCAAGATTTTGAGCACCTGTATGTACTTTGTGACTGTATTCACTTATCTATATCCAATTAATGAGTTTTCAGATCTTACGTAGGGAGGACTACCCAATTTGTATGACTAGAATATTTTTAATCTGGGCTACCACTGTCACTTTCAAGCACTTTGGATAATTTTAACTGGGGTGGGTTGGTTATTTCCTGAATTATTTACAAGCCTGTACCTAGTTTTGTGCTGCAAATGTGCAAACTGATGATGGATAAGATTTTCTATTTGGTGGTACTTTGTCACTGTACTATTTGGAGGCATCTGAGAAAAGTCTTTTAGTAACATCCATATGTGTGATTTGACATTTGAGTAATTTTAATATTTACATTACCTACATTATACACTAGAAAATGGAAAAAAAGTCTCTGAGGTTTTGCCCTTATTTTTGTTGATTACTTTTATTATGAGTGCTAATGTGATTAAAGTTTTAACCAAAAGATGCACATTTTAAGTCAATCATAATGAGTTGCATCATAATTTTAAAAGTCCACAGTCTAAGCAGAGCTTTCCTGGTGGACTTGTGCCTTTAAAATCTTTTGGCAGTATACTCCAGTTACCCATCAGCCTGATCTGAACAGGCTCTGCAAAGGAAGGTGTCAGGGTGTCTTGTAGGTCCAACTTGTAGAATGGACTGTTGGACTTCCTTGAACCCAAATGTAAACAAACAAACAAACAACACCCTCACCCCAAGACCTATCCTTGGTTAATAACTGTTACCCCCTTCTGTTGCTGTATTTTTCCTTACTCTACAAGAAAATGTTTAATGTAATAAGTTGTCTCTACAGACAACAGAAGAATAGTCTTTATTATGCTTTATTTATTGATATTTTTTTCTACTGCCTTTACAATGAACTGCTCTTACTTAAAATAAACCATTGTGGGGTTCATTCTTGCAGGTGTGAGTATTAGGGGCCCATTAATACAGTCGGTGAATCCTATTACTCTTTGTTTGCGAGTTACAAATTGTAACAGAGATAGAGTTCATGCAAACTCATCCATGGTAAAGTATGTTGGGGGGAAGAATAAAGCGAATGGGTCATGTCTGAGAGATGAAACAAAGAAACAAAAAAGATGAAGGGAAAAAAAATACAGTGCACAGAAATTGCTTTATTGAGAAGGATGAGGCAGTGATTGTGATGTGGTAGTTTGCTCCCTGATGTCAGATTCAAGATGAAAGAGATCACAGATTGGAATGTCTGGATTGCTTTAAGAGCAATAGCAGAAATTTAGAAATATATTTTGCTTGTAAATTCTCACCTTGACTACATTGAGGTTTGTTCTGTAACTGGACATTTGCTCTCTATGTTTCAATGCAGATAATGTGTTGTAGAAATCATAGTGGTTTGAAGCTACGTGCACCTTGTAGTTTTACTAAAACAAAACTGTATATTACAGTAAGAGCAATAAAGTAGAGTTAGTTGATGACGAAAATCCTTGAAGATTCTGTTGGTTATGTTTTCACTTGTACTTTGGACTTTGACTTGTGGTGCTTCTCTAAAGGGCTTATCATTTACTGACGTTACATTAGCATCAAGGAGAGGTATTGATTAGATAGATGTCCTCTCAAGATTAGGGCGAAGTTAGTGTTCACTCTTGTGAACTTGAATCTTTGAACCCGGCTTGATACTGGAGTCTACTACTTTCTTGTAAAGTGTCTAAATCTAGAGTAGTGTAATGAGACTACAGTGTCCAGTATAAGTTTTGAAGGAGAGGAAAAAGTTAAATTTAATTTTACTTCAGATATTGTAGCCATTTATACTGCTCAGGAAAGTTTTGCTTTTGGAGCAAGTTCTGGTTTTCTGTGATGTGAGCAGTAGCAAATGAGTTCTCTTGAAGTAGAAGTCAGTAAATATTTCCAACTCTTGTTGATTTTCAGATTGTTCTTCGAAGATTAATGTACTGTTACCTCAGTATTTTAAATCTGTTGACAGTTTGGGTGATGATGGCTCAGCTCCAGCAAGGAGGCCCAGATGAAAAAGAGAAGACTACTGCATTAAAGGGTATGAGTCTTTTGTCTTCTTTTTACATATATTAATGTTTCAAAAACAATTATTAAGGGAAGGAAAATTATTTTATATAACTACAGGTTAGAGTCTGGGAATTGCAATACTGGAAGAGACTATTAGACCATCTCTGCTAATGCTTTTTATCTAATCGTGTGTCCATTATCAGTGCTTTCATAAGATTATATATAAAACCAACTGTCTGTGGTAAGAAATAACACAATAAGGTATCCATTATTTATTATTGGCATAATTATCTTTTGAGAACGTTGACTGGTGCTTTTGTGTTCTTCATTTCTGGGAGTTATCTGGGAGTTAATTTTTATGGCACTTATTTTTTTTAGTTATGGCGCGACAGTAGAGATTTCAGAATCTCTTTGGCTAGAATGCTAGCAGGAAAAACATTTTCAGGAGTTTGGTTTCCAGTTTGATTTTATAAAGATTTTTGTCTATTTTACATTAAAAAAAGCATCAGATTTCTACCAAAGTATTATTAGAAACAGATGTTTTATTACACAGTGATGGTAGATGGTGTTTTTTCAGTTAAAACTGTTTATTTGTGAAATGTTTGGTGAAAACCTATGTGCTGCTTTTTACAAACCTTGTACTAATTTTATTGAATTTGTGTATTTTTAATAAATTATACTTCATGTTTGTAAAAGTGAAAGTCCCATTTTGTTCTTAGTGTTTATATTATCTTCATCAAGAATTAATGTCCAAGAAACATTCCACATCATGAAAACTTTGTGTGAGGATATTGTTTTCTTCATGTAATCTAGTTGAACTCCCATTGAGCTGTGGAAGGTCTCCTAAATATCTCTCAGTTTTGGGGTCTGTTGAACTAGTCTTTATTTGAGGTGAAGAGTCCAAGATCTTAGGCAACAATGACAGATCAGATCTTGAAAGAATCTCAAAGCTGTAAGAACACTTTAGTTAATTTGGATTGCAAGATGGCACAGGAAGAAAGTGGCTATGTTGATGGGTGGACCAGAGTCCAGTTACAGCCTTCTAGAGTGACTCTGATGGAGACTATAAGTCATGACAAGCTTTACATTCTGCAGATTATCTTGATATAGTTCATACAATTGTTGCCCTTACTACTCAGGAAACGGATGTTTTATTATATAGTAACTGACACTTCTGTGTAAACGCATTTCCAAATAGGTAACAGTAAAACCCTGGTCAAACCAAATCCTAGAGATGTGGTGTGACTGGAGTCTCTTCACCAAGGAGAGAAAGACATGATAAAGATTGTTCTGCTACCTTGATGCTGTGAAAGTACAGAGGAAGAAAGGACATGCATTTTACATCCTGCTCTGAAAAACGTTTTTGACAAGGTTCTTTTCTTTCTCCTGTGATTTGATTGAGGACCAAAGCAGTTTCTCCAGACCTTTCAAAGGACAGTGCACAAGGACAAGCATATGATGGCTTATGTGAATTGAATGTCATGGGGCTTCCTGTCAAACATATTTGATGGAAAATTGAGCTGTGGTTGAGAAAGCCACGTTTAGAAACCTGCCAGTCGATGTCCACTACAATATGGCTATTTAGAGACCACAGAGATGCTCAGATACACTAGTATGGGTTGGAGAGCCTTTGGTCCAGCAGCTTTTCCAAGTGAAATCACTTACGGAAAAAGGAGCTGGTGAAGGCAATTGTATGGGCGATGGAGTGAATGTCATGTATACCTGAAGAGTCACAAAAGAGCAGGCCAAGGAACTATCATGAACCTAGCAGCTAATTTCCAATGCATATAGCTAATGTCAAGCAAAGCAAGTTTAAAGAAAAATATTTTCAAACTGTTTTCTTTCCTTTGAGCTGCTACTTTGGATGGTAAAGGTAATAAACCAATGTACTTAGAATACTTAATGAATTTCCTTGGTAATACATGGTTATCTTGATTTGTGAAACTGTAATAGTGAAAAGTCAGTGTAGCTCTTCTAAACTGAATGTTTGTATAGTCTGCAAATTAATCTACAAGGAAGTAGGAAAGTGTATTTGGGTTTAGGAAAGGAACGTCCTGCCTGATCAATCTCATCTCCTTCTATGACTGGCTGACCCGCTTAGTCAATGAGGGGAAGGCTGTGGATGTGGTCTACCTCAACTTCAGCAAGGCCTTTGACACAGTCTCCCACAGCATCCTTCTGGAGAAGCTAGCAATCCAAAGCTTTGACAGGTGCACCCTTTGTTGGGTTAAAAACTAGCTGGATGACTGGGCCCAGAGAGTGATAGTGAATGGAGCTGCATCCAGCTGGTGTCCGGTGACCAGCAGTGTCCCCCAGGGATCAGTACTGGGCCCAGTCCTGTTCAACATCTTTACTGATGACATGGATGTGGGGATTGAGACCACCCTCAGTAAGTTTGCAGATGACACGAAGCTGAGGGGAAGTGTCAGTCTGCTGGAAAGGAGGAAGAAGCTGCAGGAGGACCTGGACAGGCTGGGTTGATGGACTGGGGCCAACAACATGAAATTCAACAAGAGCAAGTGCAGGGTCCTGCACTTTGGCCACAGTCACCCCCTGCTGAGCTTCAGGCTGGGGCAGAGTGGCTGGAGAGCAGCCTAGCAGAGGGAACTGGGAGCACTGGTTGACAACTGGTGCAGTTCTGTGCCCCTTACTGCAAGAAGGACATTGAGGTGCTGGGGCAGGTCCAGAGGAGACAATGAGGCTGGTGAAAGGACCAGAGGGGAAGTCTTTAAAGGGGAGGCTG
>NW_009952686.1:271948-281593 GCF_000747805.2 Chaetura pelagica | reverse complement strand
CTGCTGAATCATTTAACGATGATTTTTTATTATTTCTCAGAAAGTATGTTAAAAGGATAGCATCAGGTTGTATGAATGAAGACCAGTGAGAAGGGTTAATTTTACATTATCTGAGTATGAAATAATTTTTTAGTATTCAGGTGTAAGCAAAGATAATCCCTGTATGTTTGCCTCTGGTTACATGTCAGTCCTTAAATCTAGGGTAAAGAATGCACACTGTACTTATTTTAGTGTGCTTGTATTACTGCATGCAGGCTGTACTAGGCTATACCATCTCAGAAAAGGATGTGTATGTCCTCACTCACTATAAAATGGCTGGCAGTTTTCTCTGCCTTGGAGGTTGTTGGAGGATAGTGGTTGAGAGAAGGGTTTAGATAATTCAGTCTGTTTGGGTATCAAAATGAAGGTTAAGGTGATCACAGCTGGTGAGATGACCTGTTTGGTAATCTAGGCTCATCAGGAAGGCAAATGAGAATGTATCAATGACTTGATAATGAAACTAGATAAGTTCATGTTAAAACCATGTTGCATAGACTTATTTCTAACATTGAGGGTAATGAATCATTGAAACAAATACCTATGTTTTCTGTGGCTTCTCCGTCCCTGGGCAGTTTTTGATCAACATTACAGGCAGATAAATAAATAAGAAAAGATATGCTGACAGTGAGGGCCAGCTTTTGAATCTGCAATGAGATTTCCCATAATGAAGTCCTATGTTTAGTAATGTGTAGGATGTCCTTCTGCCCTTAAGATCTGCAAATCTGAACAAACACATTTTGCTAGTGATAATAGTGAAATAAAAAAAGACATAGCTTGCCTTATGTAATTTTTCTTTTCCTTTTTTAGATTTATTGTCTAGAATAGACTTGGATGAGCTAATGAAAAAAGATGAGCCACCACTTGAATTTCCTGATACTCTGGAAGGATTCGAGTATGTTTTTAATGAAAGTAAGTTGGATATGCTTTGTGAAGGCTATACTTGGAATAATGTTGAGAAGTTACGAGAGCGTTAATTGTACCATGTAAGGCCCTATTAGAATTTCACACTTTTCTGTTCAGAATAAGATTTTAAACCTTAGTGTTAACAGACTTGTAAATGTGGCTAATTTTTTTAATTTGATACAATAATAAAAAAATCCCTCATTTGCTACAATACTGGAGGTTTGTACTGTGCACACTTCATGACTTCCTGTTTCCTGTTACTGAAGTGTTTGTTTGATACAAAAAAATCTGAAAATAATTTCTTTAGCGCTAGCATTAAGAAACAAAATGGAATAGTCGTCACTTATTGATAAATGTTTTATTTACTGATTGATTTTTATGGATACAAAATAAGTTATTACTTAGTTAATAATTTATCCCAGTTATTTAATTAATCTGAATAGGAATTACAGCTATTCTTATTGATGGACTGATGCTCAATGTCATAGACTGTCTCTTACTATTCTAGTGTGGGTCATGGTTTTGCATGCATTGCAGCTAAGTGTGTGATGACTACAAGTACTTTCAGCTAGCTGACTCTGCCTGTCAAATGAGTTAGTAGTATTTATAATTTCCAGTGCATACATTTTAAAATCCAGCTGAGAAATAAGCCTCTGAGTAAAGTAATACCAGACTCCAGGAAACAGCTCTTTTCAAGATTGTTTGAAACCTGTAGGACAAATGGGGCCGTTTACAATTCTAGTTCTTTGCAGTGCCTGTTCTGTGAACAGAGGAACTTTAGTTTCTAAATCTGCCTGTCTTACATCTTCCACTTTTAAAGAAAAAAAAAAAAAAGAGCTTTCCTTTAAATGATAGTCATTTATGCAACACTTAGCTTTTTAATACCCTGATGGCTTTCACAGGAAGGTACTTAGAGACTAAAAGTGTCATGAAAGTGATGCTCTTTCTTTGATGGGAGGGGTTCAGCTCTGTCACTTTTCAGCTCCTTATTTTTAGATCTGCACAGTGTCTACTGTCTTCCTTACTGACTTCAGAGTTAATGGTTCATATGTGGTTGATAAAAAGGGATGAAACTTGAATTTTGGGGAATGATGTTTTAAAATTATGTTGAATATTTCATATCTAACCTCACAGCCTGGTGGCCTCCATAGAATGCATCAAAACATATTAAACATGCTGCTGGTCAACAAAGCAAAAAGGTCTTCATTTTGCTTTTGTACATTTACTTCAAATGTTTCATCATGTACTTTTGTGTCATTATTATGCTTCTTTTTATGATGGAGAAGGAAGGAAGATTTTTTAAATCAGATTTAAAGAATATGAGGATGGCAAGCATTCCATAAAATCAAAGAAAAAATATACCAGATATTTGCTTCACTTCACTTGTGAAGAGTGCAACTTCATGTACTATTGAATGGCATACTTGTAGAGAAACTAGCTGAGAATGAAAAGCTAAAGGTAGAGTTATGGTAAATATATGAGAAGGAGGATATTTGGACGTGAGACAGGAATATGAAGTTGGAGAGAAATATTTTTCTGGTGTCTGATGCATGAGATAAGACTGGTCTGGAAAAAATATCAAATAATCAGATAAGTGTAACTGAGATATTGGATCTTAAATATTTCAGAGCATCAATAATCAGCTTGTAAGGGTACTGAAAAGGTGAGAACTAAGTTAGCAATTTCTTACTTCTCAAGAGGAAAAAAATGATTGAGAAACCTTACTTTCATCATGTAGACATTTCAGTTTTCAAAGGAGATTCTTGTACATCTCCCTGTTTTTCATGTTTTTCTGATTCACTGCAATTTTCTGATGCTCTGAGATCGTAACTTATGTTTTGTCTGATAAGCTGAAATGTTTTACTGGTAAGGTACCTGATCTCCACAGTTTGCTTCCTATTGGTTGCCATTCTGTTTTGCTGTTTTAACTCAAGCAGTGTCTTTGTATGTCATTAGGTTTCTTAACAGATTTTTAAAATAAACATGGCCAACAACAGAAAGTTACACTGGAATCTGAGAACAATGTGTGCTTTTGCACTGGTGAAGCAATCTGCTCTTTTCTACTGTTAGAATTTCAGTGTACCTTGAATCTAAGAGCTCTTCACAGAATCACAGAATGTTAGAGGTAGGACCTCTGGAGATCAAGTCCAACCACCCTACTCTTCCTTGATTGCAGTGTGCTTAGGAGTTAAAATATTTAGCTGATCTATGGATATTATTTTTTCTCAGATTAATTTAGAGTATTGTTAATCTTGAAAATAAATGTTTCCTTCCAACCCGCATTCTGCTCACATTTCTTCATAAATGCAGTTGGGTTTGAAGTAGGTGATTTGTAGCTACAATTTGATCACCTAATTGACACTGCTGATCAAACATTAACTGCTAATGTTTCCATTTCACTGTTAATCCATAGCAGTTGAGACATAAATATTTCTTGCAAAGCAATTTGGCATTTGCTATCTGCATGCAATTTCACTGTCATCACTTGTGTTTAGTGGTTTTATCTAACAATATGTACTGTTCAAAGGGAATGTGTTTTGTTATTATGCTGCAAGTGTTTTCCTTTAAAACTACCATAAATGAAAAGGAATTAATAATAGCCTGATTTTTAGGTGTAGACTTCTTTTAAAATTTTCAGCCATTACACGTGTCTTACTTTTAATGAAGAAGCATGTTAAAAATTAACGGTTTTGTTTCTTTTACAGAAGGACAATTAAGACACATGAAGACAGGGGAGCCATTTGTTTTTAATTATCGCGAAGATTTGCATAGATGGAACCAAAAGCGTTACGAAGCTCTTGGAGAGGTATATAAATTATGTGTGTGCTTTGGTTTTTGTTACATTTCACTGTTGAAGCAGTAATTTTTATGTATGTTAATAAAGGTTTAGTGAGGCTGCAGTTACTTCATAGAAGGTATTTCAGGATTTGTTGAGTGTTAAGGCTCGAACAGTGATTTCCATTATTTCCTGTGTAGCTTAAGATAGACTGCAATTTGACTTAAGTGTATGTTCAAGATAGAATTATCATCTAGATGACACAATTCAGAGAATATTATACAGTGAAGTATTTTTGTTAACTTTCTTCTCAAGGAGAAGCACTGGCTACAACACTGTGACGTTACTTTCTAGCTGAAGATAAATGCATTTGCTGGTTTTCTCATGTTACCAGGAGCCACTACACTGATGAGAGGATGAATGATTAATTGATTAAATACTTACTGGTGTATTAGATGTTTGGACACTATTGGTACTTCCTGGCTTTTTGTAGGCATGTGGTAAGGATGTAGTAGGTATAAAAGCAACTGACCTTAGTTCCTTTTTTAATGTGAAAATTACTTTAATTTCAGTGTAGTGCTTTAGGAGTCAGGGCATTGACTTGAGAAGAAGAGCAGCTGATGTCAGTGAGTGCAAAACAGTGTCTGGTGAGGTCTTCCTTGTGCCTCACAACCTCCGCTCCGCAGCAGAAAGAACAGCCTGGGCAGGCTCACCTCTGGGCAGTAACATCGCCCATGTCAGAGTGACTTTTGGGGGCCAGTGGAAGGAGGGGATGCACAGCACTGTGCACAGACCAGGGTCATTTTCTTAGATGATAAAATGTTCCATGCGGTTTCTCTCTGAATCGTCATGACAAGTCATTCAAGAGCTGCATTTGCCTCATGGCTTGTCTGCTTTCATTAGTGTTATTAAGTAAGGATTAAACACTTTCTCCTCTTCCTCTTTGTGTTACAGTAGCTCCTACTACTCAGAGTTATTCTTGATTGTGCATGTTTAGATATTTTGTCTTTTAGATTTCCTTGTCATGGTTTAGCCCTAGAGGCCAGTTTAGCCACCTGCTCACTCCCTGCTGTGGGGTGGAGTAGAGAATCAGAAGGTAAAGTGAGATAATTTGTGGCCTGAGATACAGTTTAATAGGCAAAGGAAAAACTGTAGTCGCAAGCAAAGCAGAATAAGGAATTAATTCACTGCCTGCCATCAGCAGGCAGATGTTTAGCCATCTTCAGGAAAGCAGGGCTATGTAATGCATAATGGTGACTTGGGAAGATAAATGCCTTACCAGAAGATAAATGCCTGAACAGCCCCCTCTTCTCCTTTCTGTCAGCTTCTATTGCTGAGCATGACACTATATGGCGTGGAATACCCCACTGGTCAGTTGGGATCAGCTGTCCCAGCTGTACCCTCCCAACTTCTTCTGCACCTCCAGCCAGTACACCTGTGTGCTAAAGAGTAAAAAAGAAAACTAGGATGTCTGAAATGACAGCCCTGCTGCAAATCAAGTAATGTAAAGCATCTTCATTGAGTGTCTTGGATGGATAAATAAATGTGTACTTAAACACATCACGAAGTGGTTTCCTACAGTTTCTCATGCTGCCAAGAATGCATTTATGAAAGCTGAAGAAATACCTAATTACATGGCCTTTTGAGTGCTTCCTAAGTAAGTTTGCAGATGACACGAAGCTGGGAGGAAGTGTTGACTTGCTTGAGGGTAGGAAGGCTGTGCAGAGAGACCTGGGCAGACTGGACCAATGGACTGAGTTGTATGAGGTTTAACAAGACCAAGTGCTGGGTCTTGCACTTTGGTCATAACAACCCCATGCATGTCTGGAGAACAAGCCCTATGAGGAGAGGCTGAGGGAACTGGGGTTCTTTAGTTTGAAGAAGAGGAGGCTGAGAGAAGACCTCATTGCTCTCTATGACTACCTGAACGGAGGTTGTAGGGAGGTGGGATTTGGCCTCTTTCATCAGGTGAATAATGACAGGACCAGAGGAAATGGCCTAAAGTTGTGCCAGGTGAGGTTTAGGTTGAATATTAGAAAGAATTTCTTTACTGAAAGAGTGATTAGACAGTGGAACAGGCTGCCCAGGGAGGTGGTGGAGTCACCGTCCCTGGAAGTATTTAAGAGAAATACACATGTAGTGCTTAGCAGCATGATTTAAGCACTGATGGGGTAGATTAGGTTATGATAGGGGGATTTAGGTTATGGTTGGACTAGATGATGATCTGGCATGATTCTGTCCAGGGTTAGGACTCTAGCATTAAGGGTCAAGGTTTAAGTGTCTAGATGAAATGGTGTAGGGTTGAGAGTCTAGGGTAAGGGTCTTCTGCTATAGGTCTGTGTTTAAGTGTCAAGGGTGAATGTTCTAGCTGATGTGGTGGTAGGTCATAGGCTGCACTGGATGATCTCAAAGGTCTTTTCCAGCCTTGGCGATTCTGTGACTCTAGGTCTAGCAGGATAGACTCTGGAAGCTTGTGTAGGCACTGAGCATGCAGGCTCCAGAAGGGATTGTGCAGCAGAAGCCTCTGACTGTCTCAGTGAACAGAAGCAGCATGCTTGTGACATCCTTTCGCCTTAACTGTGTGTTTTTGCAAAACAGGGAAGGTGCTACTGCCCAATCTGTTGCATTGTCTAAGTTCCGTGATATAAGTTTCTTCCAGCCGGGAACCGTTTGGGACCTATTCTGTGCTCTGTGTGCAAGGACCTTTGTGTGTGTCTGTATTGTTAAAATATCCACAATAAATGAGTTGGAAAAGAACTGCAAAGATTAGCATGCCTGCGTGTGGGTTCCTGTGCCACCACACTTTCTTGCTCATGTTTGACAACATCATCACATTCCTCACCTTATGCCTCTGAGTCAAAAACTGAAAGAGGGGAGATTAGGTGAGATATTAGGAGGAAATTATTTTCTGTGAGGGTGGTGAGAGCCTGGCCCAGGTTGCCCAGGAAAGCTGTGGCTGCCCCATCCCTGGCAGTGTTGAAGGGCAGGTTGGATGGGGCTTGGAGCAACCTGGGCTGGTGGGAGGTGTCCCTGCCCATGCAAGGGGGATTAGAACTAGATGATCTCTGGGTCTTTTCCAGCCTTGGCGATTCTGTGACTCTAGGTCTAGCAGGATAGACTCTGGAAGCTTGTGTAGGCACTGAGCATGCAGGCTCCAGAAGGGATTGTGCAGCAGAAGCCTCTGACTGTCTCAGTGAACAGAAGCAGCATGCTTGTGACATCCTTTCGCCTTAACTGTGTGTTTTTGCAAAACAGGGAAGGTGCTACTGCCCAATCTGTTGCATTGTCTAAGTTCCGTGATATAAGTTTCTTCCAGCCGGGAACCGTTTGGGACCTATTCTGTGCTCTGTGTGCAAGGACCTTTGTGTGTGTCTGTATTGTTAAAATATCCACAATAAATGAGTTGGAAAAGAACTGCAAAGATTAGCATGCCTGCGTGTGGGTTCCTGTGCCACCACACTTTCTTGCTCATGTTTGACAACATCATCACATTCCTCACCTTATGCCTCTGAGTCAAAAACTGAAAGAGGGGAGATTAGGTGAGATATTAGGAGGAAATTATTTTCTGTGAGGGTGGTGAGAGCCTGGCCCAGGTTGCCCAGGAAAGCTGTGGCTGCCCCATCCCTGGCAGTGTTGAAGGGCAGGTTGGATGGGGCTTGGAGCAACCTGGGCTGGTGGGAGGTGTCCCTGCCCATGCAAGGGGGATTAGAACTAGATGATCTCTGAGGTCCCTTCCAACCCAAACCATTCTGTCGTGAATAGTGAGTGCCACAGCTTCAGCCTATAGTAGTATGAAAGACTTTCTGGTGATTTCTGGTTTAGCTGAAAGTAGCATGTGCTCGTGGAGTGGGTGCCTTATGACTGCTAATGACTTAGTTATAGTTACTCTCTGTGTTTAGGCTTCAGTGATCTTTGAAAATGCATTTTGTTTATATTGATAAGTAAAAAGCAAGGAATGTTGGAGGTCAGGAATTTGATGTGTTCTAATTGTTCTAATTTGTTTATTTATTTTGTGTTTTTAGAGAAAAAATGAGTCTCATCTGTGATTCAGTTTGTTGTCTGCTAGGTGCTTGATGTGACACAGTTCTTCCAACAGCCCACAAATTTAGAAATGCTCCATTTTCTGCTTTTGGCACAATGATAATACAGCTACCCTGGGACATGGGAGATGCTGACTGGCAAGACACTTGGCATTTGTTCATGTGATAAAATCTCCTCTCGTGCCACAGATCGTGTGGGTCACTAATATAGATGTTAAATAGTACGCAAGTGCTGTATTTCCCTTTTTGTAGTCTAGGGTAAGATGTGTTTAGCAAACTTTGATACCTTACGAAGTATCGGCTCTTGTAATTCCTAAGCTGATGTAGTGAAATCTGGCATTAGGCCTTTGCTTTGAAACATCATCCTTTGGCTTTAGGAGTTTTCTAAAATGTATTTGTGGCTTAACATTGATGTGGATTGACATAGAGTGAAATGATAAAGTAGCTAGGCTTGTGTCATCAGTGTCCTGGTGTCATCAGTCCACTAGCTGGAACACTTGCTGCTCATTAAAGGAGAGCTCACTGAAGGAAAAAAATCAGTAAAAGTGGCTTCATCCTAGCTCAAAGCAGGGCATTCAGACAAAAGTGTTTAAGGTAATTGGTGTTTCCATTGTTAGCTTGGTCACTGTATGCTGGTTTTTGTTAACTTCTAAAGGATCTACCATCCTGCGCAAGACAACTCTTTTTTTACTGTACACACGTGTTGTGGGCTGGTTCTATTGCATTTCACTAATCTTAGGAAGTGGGTGTACTTCCTGGCCTTATGTTACAGTGTCATTCTCTCTTTCTTGCAGCATTAATAAATTTCCGTTGGTAATCCATGATTTTTTGCTGGTAAAAGTCATGAATACACTATCTGTGATGTTACGCCATTACTCTGGCTGTATGGAAATTGATTCTTCACAAATTACAATGGTTCGTCAGTGTCTCCACTTCTTACATCTCTTTATTCTTCATTCATTGATCTGTTATTTCAGGCACACAATTTGTTCTGCAGCCTCTTGATATGTGCTCCTAATAGACAATTTAGTGAACTGTTCATAATTTTGTGATTCTGGTTCAGTCATTGCTATTGCAGCATTGAATTTTGTGGAGAGCCTCTCCATTTGCTTTTTAAAAATTAAAATGGCAACAGAAGTGCACAGAACATGGTGCTGCAGCTGCTTCTAACTGCCGATTAATCAATGTGGCAAGTTTGAAGTAGGACTCAGAACAATTTGTAACAACAGTTCAGTTCTTGCAGACATGCCATTCTAGGTCAAGCTTGACATTTGTTTATTTAGTTTTTGTTTGTTGTTTTTGTTGGGTTTTTTTGTTGTGGTTTGTTTTTTTTCCTGTCCAGGAGTTACGGAGATTTAAATTCTAGCTTAAACTCCAGAGGAACCTGATGTAGGTCTCCTTGCATTTTAAGTGGATGTCTGTGTTCTTGTTTGAACTGCACTTTCAATTGATATTATAGCTACTGAAATTGCTAAGAATCAGTTTCAGGGCCTGCTTGATTGTGACGTTGAAATTAGCTGGAATGATATAGAAAATACTGCTCAAATATTTTGCTGGGATTTTACCTTGCGTTTTGCAAGATTATATTGACATTCTCCTTCCACAGTGGTGCAGTATCTGGTGTATCCCTATCACCAGTGGGCAGTTATTGTTTGTCCCTCTATGTGTCTCTTACAGCTCTGTAACTGTGTAGGTAAGATTTGGTGATTGCTGGGACACCAGTTAATATTTGCAGGTATTTTTGTGAGTGCCATGTTAATGAAGAGACTTTTACTTGTATTGATAGTTTGCTTGGCTGCCCATGTCTTAAAAAAAGTCAAACAGGATTTGTAAATATATAGATCATAATTTGGACTGTGCTACAAATGCCTCTGCTGTGGTCCTGCT
>NW_009952686.1:223170-271720 GCF_000747805.2 Chaetura pelagica | reverse complement strand
CTGAAGGACTAGCATCTCTTGAAATTGCAGCCTGCCTGACCTGCAGACGTGAGGTAGCAGAAGAAATGTAGTTATTTTTTACAGTTATCATAAAATAGCACAAGAAAATACCTTATATTTATGTAGAGCAGATACGGAAAGCAAAAAATCAAAACACCTAAGTCAGAAATTCCTTGCATGTTATGTGTGTGACACGATACAGTCAATTTTACATAAGTCTTTTCACATAAGTCTTGTCCTATGAAATAAATTGCTTTAAAGTATGTGTATGATGTGAGGTCATAATGAAATAGATTAACCATCAAGGTTAATATTTTTATGTAGGGGGAAAAAAAGAAAGTATGTAGAAATATGACAATGACAACCCATAATTAAGATTGCTAAGTAGTAAAATGGGATTTTTTTTTCCAGATCTCCTTTAAGTTACAGAACAGCTTGGTCTCAACATAATTTAAAAAATAAGCATTCACCTGCTACTAATTTCCTTCTTGGTTGCAAAGAGCATTATTTGTTTGGATGACTGAAAGAAGCTATTTACATAGCACAAATGAAAGCATAGAGCAGCAGAAGAGGACATGTAAGTTAATGAAGAAGGAAGCATTAAGTAGTCTGCATTTGAAAGGGTGGCTTCTTACATGAATAACCCAAAATCTGATGATAGGCTGCACGTGCACCTGATAGTACTTAAGGTCCAATCTTGCAGCCGAATCTCATGTGAATAAACTCAATAGGTCTGATCTTGTGAATAAGGGCTGCAGGATCAAGTTCCAAATAAAATTTGCAGATGATTAGTAGAAATCCTTACACTCTAGTTTCAGTTTCTTTTGCACAGTTTATCATTAAATGTTCCAGATTTTCTCTGGCTAGTGAGACTTAATAAATAATATGTACACACCATGGATTAAGCAAAATTGTGTTTGTTACCTTGTCTTGTTATTATGTATTTGCTGTTAGTCATTTAGTGGTTGGAAAAATTTGCTTTACTGAGAGGACAAAATAAATTGATAGTGTTGCAATGTATAGGCAGGTTCATGGACATTTGTTTTCATGGGATTCTTGCTTGGCTGGAGCAGCTGAAGAGTTGGTTCTGTTCGAAGAGATCAGATGCTGAACACTTAAGAGGTGTCTGCTGAGCATATGTAAACTGATTTTTTTGCAGTGTCTTGTATTACACACCAGTAAGGTAAACTTTCATGGGGATAGTAAAAATCCTCACTGAGAACTTAACAAGCTCTTCCTAACTTTGTAATGTTTCAAAGGTAGAATGAAAGCATCTAATTGAAGTATTTCACTCCATCCTTTTATTTATTTTTTTTTGAAAGTGGTTGAATCCCATTTTGGGTGGTGTCATTTGGAAGGAATTTGATAGTGTTATTTCTGTGCATGTCGTGCCGTGCCTACTGAGGAATGTTGCAGAAGGTTTCTGCATTTGAAAAATTCTACAGTGGAGTGAGTACATGTCGAAAAATATTTAGAATTGTGCCGTTTGGTCAGAAATAGACAACTGAGCAGAAGAGAGTGATTGGCAAGATATTTAGAATAAAGTGTGATCTCATTTCTTATTACAGAAGAATCCACGAGGAATAGACAGTTTTGAATGTACTGGTTGGAGGAGGAGCTTAAATGACACATCACTTTTTGGACACCAAGGTCAATTATAACTTAAGTTCTTTAGGAATCGGTGCCTTATTGGTTACAGGGGGTTTTTTTAATAGTAACCTGGTTATTTTCAATTTACGATAGGTAAGTGTGAAACAGAATCATGATGTAGAAGGCTTTAAGCAAATTAGATAAGGCACCTAAAAACTGGCCAGGATATAGACATTCTCTCTAATAGTAGTTCCTATTGCACACGTAATACTTTCCCATAAGGTTCCAGTCTTTTCACTGCACTCATTTTTGAACCAATACTTTTGATAACAGAAAGAAAATGCTAGTAGGGGCAGCACATAAAAATCTAAATTCTGTATGTGTACTGTCTCCAGAATTTTAGGAATATTTAAGCTTTTAACAGTCTCTTTTTCTTCAGTGTCACTTTTTTGGTGAGTGAAGTAGATGGACAGAGAGCAAGGATTGAACACTTCTTAATAGTACCTAAGAACATTTAAATTTAAATATGAATCTTTGTTGCATGCAGTATATTCATTTGCATATGCTAAATCCGCTTTCAAAAATCTGCTGTTTATGAAGACTTTTTTACTGGAATGATTATGTCAGATGTGCTTCAGTGAACTCTTCTAGTTTGTAGGCAGCAATTGGCAGTAGGTTGGTTCATCACAGTAACATGACAGTACTCGAAAGGTTCAGAGATAGTTTCATAATTATTGTTAGCATGATTCTTGAAAGAAATTATGAGCATCTCATAAACCCAGATGGGAATTTGTTACATTGTTGATAAATGTGTTGATAAATGTGTTTTACATTTTTAAATTGATAAACAGTGAAAAGCAGAGAAGATACAATAAGGCAGATGGTTGTTTATAAAGCACTTGCAAGTTGCTGCAATTCAGAGAATGGCACTAATTGTTAAAAAGAAGACAAAAATTGGAGTAGGGGGAGTGTTTCAATGAGTTAATCATGAGCTTTTTAAAAATAAAACCTTCAGCAGCTTTAGTTCAATTAGAACCATTCTTGCCATCCTGGGTTTATATGCAAAAGTTTAGGCTCTCAGTTCTTAATAAACTTTTGTACCAACCATTTTCTTGTAGCTGCAATTAAAAAAACAGCTATTCCACATTTTATCTAAATGTATCCATTCCTTTCTTTGTCCTATTGTCAGGAAAAAAAGCAAGATATATTGCACAGCAGAATAGAATTGAGTGATTGTTTGCCTTATTAATCATTCCCACTTAAAAAACAACTAATAGAATAGTGAACACCAACATCAGCAGAGAGTTCACTGCAAAGGAAGGAAGACAGGATGTAGTTGGCTTCTTTTTTGTTAAAGGTATGGTGGAAAAAATGTTTTATACCAACAAGATGGCTAGAAAAACCACATATTTAAATAGTGCTTAGGCAGAATACAAATCAGCATATGTGATGAAACCAGTTGGTTCACTTTTTTTTTTCTGGTAAATGTTCAGTTCTTGTTTCCATCAGTGATCTTAAAAGTTTTCATGAAAAGCAAAGTGTTTTCTTACCGTTTCGGCAGGAGTTTTTGAAAACCAGAGATATGTAGATTACTGCCTTCATCAAGCAGCTCTTTTAAAATATGATTATTTTACCTCAGTTGCAGAACTCCGGAAGACTTAGTTCTCTTTCACAGGATTTTCAGCTTTTCCAAGATAAAGTACTTAACACTTTCTGTGTTTTCAACAAGAAACCTGAATCCTTCCGTTTTCTGGGAATATTTTTATTAAAATTCAGCAGAATAATGATATTTTTTAATAAAGCTGTATCAGCTGTGTCAGCCCTTAATAGGAATAATTTGAAAGGAAAAAATTCAATTATAAATCAATAGAGCGTTGTATTTCTGTATGTGCAAACAACCTAAAATTACTGTAAGATGCTCCAGCTGCTCAATTCATTAACTCAGTCACAACTGAATTTTGGTATCTGTTATCTTCTGTTGATCACTGCAGCAGAAATTCCCAGTTAGCATGCCCGGAGCTGTTAGCTGCAGTGATGACTAATAAGGAAGATCAGTTCACTAGGTTGATTATGAGGATATTGAGAGGCTTAATGGGTAGTCATTTGTCTTCAGTCATGCACTATTCTGTCTGTCACGATTCAGGGCAATGCTGTGCTCCTTCACAAATGGTGTCCATTTGTTCTCACATTCAGGGTTTCCAGGTTTGCCTCATGAGTTTTTTGGGTAGTTGTACCTTTTAACTCTTTGTAGTATATTTGCCAAATTGTTGAGTTCCTCTATTGAGCAATACCCTGAGTATCATAGAACCATGGAATGCTTTGGGTTGGAAAGGACCTTAAAGATCATCTAGATCCAACCCCCCTGCATGGGCAGGGACACCTCCCACCATTCCAGGCTGCTCCAAGCCCCATCCAACCTGCCCTTCAACACTGCCAGGGATGGGGCAGCCACAGCTTCTCTGGCCAACCTGAACCAGAAGTCAGGGTAAGATGAAATAGTATCTCCTAAAAATACTCCATGATCTAAAAGAGTAAAAGACTGTGTTAAAATAATGAATAAAGACATTAGAGATCTTTAATTAAATGTCACCTCTCTGCCTCTACTACCAACTTTAGAACTCCTGTAAAAATAGAAGGGTTTTTCGGTCAATACAATGGTGTCAGCCCTGACAAAGTTCAAATTTCACTTGTCATTGCAGTATATGAGACAGGAAAGCCTTAAAGAGTGGTTTCTAATTTGTTGTTGGTGCTAAGGTATGAAGGATCTTTGAAGAGAAAAACAGGTTTTTTCTCTTCTCGCTGAATTAACTGGGGGCGAGAGGACCATCCGTATGTTTTTTTACATTCTGTCCAGCAGTGTAAATTAGTAAATGCAATGGTAACTTTATCTTACTTTACTATAGATCTGACACCCCATAGCACAACATGGAAAAAGTATGTAAAACTCTTTTTAATTTCTAGATTCAGGGATTTGTCTTCTGTCCTCATTTCCAGTACATATTGCTCTATTCAAAGTGTTTTTTTTTTAACATAAAACCTGACATACACCAATGTCAGCTGGAGTGCAGTTGAAAATTTCACATAAAAATACAAATACTTATGTAAAACATTTGAAAGTGTTTTTGCTAAGTCTTATAACCTGAACTTCTTTTTAGATGTAATTAATTTTTGTGCATTAGGTATGTACCTTCATCATGTTCTGATAAGACTTTGGTGAAGTAGATCTTAAAGGTGATGTTTAAACAAGAGAGGAAAATATTAAATGTAAGAACAAGAGGGGGTTGTCCACTGTAAGCTGCAGTTGTAAGGGAGACACCTTTTTGATATTTTTACTTCTTATTCCATGAGTTGGATAGAAAAACACTAACAATATAACTTAAATGAAAAATGGAGGCTAAGTATTTTAGTTTCTACAACAGGCACAAAAGGAGTGTTACTGTAGTTGGATGAGCCATCTGAAGGTAATGACAAAAATGAAAGAAGGAATTATAGTAGTTGAAGGTAGTAAGAAGGCAGAAAAAGGCTCAAGCAAAAGTAAAAAAAAAAATAGGACAAGTATCTGGAAGAATTCTTGAAATTAAGTACTTGGAAAGTTCCTAGCATTCTTACTGCCTGATCATCAGGGGTTTGGTACTCAGTTTCCTCTATGCCATTAAATGCATCAAGATTGATTGTTACAGTTGATCTCAACTTCGAAGAAAATGTGGGTTTTTTTAAATCATTTTTGTTGGCAGAACTTTTTAATCCTGCTTTAGTTGGTACTGTGGAAATGCACATTGAATTTTTGAAGTGAGCATTTCTGTTACTGCTGACGTACAGAAGCCTTTAACTTGTAAGTTTTAAAACAAATGTAGTTCTGTGTGCTAGTTAAAAACCTGTGTGAAGCTGCAGGTAGCAGTGCAGATGGGAAATAGCTGAAGTAGCTGTCAGCAAGGTAAAACCACTGAAACTCTGGGATGGGAGCTGCTTTTGTGGAGGCAGAATGAAGTATCACATGTGTCAGGCCATAGTGCTGATCATTGAAGAGGTTCTTTGTGGTTTTTCCTCAGGTTAAAACCTCATATAACTTTCATGGGAGGAGGGGGGGCAGGATTTGGCATTTTTTTTGCAGAAGGGGGATGCTTTTTGCAAAAGCCAAAGCATTCACTGAAAAATAGTGTTCCCAGCATACCCAGCACTCAAGAGACGCAAACTGAGCTCTTGCAGTGTGTGTGCAGCTGTGTACATGTGTACAAATGTTGCTGTTTCTGTGAAAGAATTATCAACACTTGTAAAAGCTGTGAATGGCCAGAACATCATATAAATTACTGGCCAAGATATATCAGAACCTGTGAGTCCTTTTCCAGCACGACAGTGCTTTGTCAGTAATGTTTGGTGGTTGAGGTTTATGGCAGGCAGTGCGAGGAATGCATCTTTTGGGGAGTTCCTGCCAGTCAAATGACTGGTAACTATCACATGCATTACTAAAATATCAGTGCAGCAGATATCATACATGCCGTCTACCTGAATCAAGGACAGAAGCAAATCTCCCTGTCATGTGTCTGGACAAGACTGATAGTTGTGAGTAGATGCTGTTCCTGTGCATGCCAGCATAAGCTTCACTCATAGAGTGATGGCTGAGGACCATATTTTTCTGTTCTAGATACCTGTGTGGGCATAACATTTACTGACCCAGCAAAAGGCTACAAGAATTTACCTTGTTTCTAAACTCAGTCATTTAAGTAGGAGCAATGCCTTTCTTTTTTCTTTTCTTTTTTTTTTCTTTTTTTTTACTATTTACATCTATTTGTGTCTTATGGGAGGTATCTTTGTAAGGGATGAAGAAATCTACTTGGCTCATCTTTAAAGGGGAGGCACACTCTCCCCAGTACAGATTCAGACTAGAGTGTATGTACACACAAAACAAGCTTTTATTATCAATAATAAGGATGTGATTGGGCTAAAGGGTATCTACTCCACCAGAGTTGACAATGTAAGAGCTTTAGCAGCTAGTTACGAATTGACATGCGCTAGGATAATCAACAAAGCAATATTTTAAAGTAATATGTTAAAGCAATAGTTTGAAGCAATAGTTTAAAGCCAGCTTAATTATTACATAGGTATTGATGTTTCTTACCCTACCTGGTGGCAGTTAGTAGCTCCTTTCCTGTCAAGCTGTGAGGAGTTATCATTTGAGGGGAGGCCCCACTTGAGGGGGGAATAATCTAACAACTTTGTGAGGAAAGTTCAGGACAATAACATTGAAGTCTTTTATGCCATTGTAGCTGCAGGCAGGTGTTCAGCCATCTCCAGGAAAGGTCTCCATCCTACATGATGGTAACTTGGAAATAAAAACACCTTATCAGAAGATAACTCTGAATATCATAGAATCATAGAATGGTTAAGGTTGGAAGGGACTTTAAAGATCATTAGTTTCCAACTGCCCTGCTATGAGCAGGGACACCCCACACTAGGCCAGGCTGCACAAAGCCTCATCCAACCTGGCTTTGTTGGATGTCCCCAGTCAAGTTCCTCCTTCTTAGCCCAGCCTTTATTGCTGAGAATGACATCATATGGCATCAATATCCCTTTGGCCAGTGGTCCAGACTGTGTCCCATCCCAGATTCTTGTGTGCCCACAGCCTGCTCACTGGTGGGGAGCACGGGGAAGAGCACAGCAGGCCTTGATGCTGTGTGAACACTGCTCAGAAGCAACTAAAACATACCTGTGTTACCAACAGTGTTTTCATCACAAATCCAAAACATAGCTCCCCCATACAAGCTGCTATAAGGACATTTAATTCTATCCCAGCCAAAACCACAACAAGCTGGTATTGATGTCTTGGGTATGTTTAGTGATGGTATTGGTTGCTATCTTAGAAACAGAATAATGCTGGTTGCACGTCTGGGGATTCTGCCGTCAACTCCCCTGCTTAAAGCATGGGCAGCTTCAAAGTTATATCAAGCTGTTCAGTTAAAAAATTGAGCTGCTTTAAGGAGCAACACCCTAACTGAGAGTGGTTGTTACAGAGAGCTTCCTCCGTACTCCAGTGGTGGAGCTTCCTGATAGACAGGAGACACTAGATGGAACTTGCTTCGGTGAGACATGAGAAAAATAACCATGGTAGAAGCACAGACTGGTTTGGGTTGGAAGGGATCTTAAAGATTGTCTGGTTTCAACACCCTTGAATGGCAAGAGGCACCTCCCACCAGACCAAGTTGCTCCAAGCCCCATCCAACCTGCCCTTCAACACCCCCAGGGATGGGGCTTCCACAGCTTCCCTGGGCAACCTGGGCCAGGGTCTCACCACCCTCACAGCAAAGAATTTCCTCCTGATGTCCAACCTAAACCTCCCCTCTTCCAGTTTAAAACCATTCCCCATTGTCCTCTCACTACAAACCCTGGTAAAAAGGCCCTGCCCAGCTTTCCTGTGGTCCCTTCAGGCACTGAAAGCACCCTGTAAAATCATCTTGGAGCCTTCTCTCCTCCAGGCTAACAACCCCAGGATGGGGCTAGGCTCATATGTTCATGAAACTGACTTCCAACAGAGAAAATGTGCTGGTTTCCAAGTTTTGTAAGATGGTCAGATGTAATTATTCAGTGACATTTTCTGAAGTACAGGAACTTCAGAAGGAGCACCACGAACCTTACACAACTGCTAACCACTTGTTCAGGAAGGGTACAGAATGTCAGACTGTTAAAGTCAGAAAGTGACACAGACTCGGAGAAGAAAGAGCAGGTCCTTGCTGTATCAGAGCTATGGTTCTGCCAGGTGCTGCTGTTAGTGTGGCTGTCGCCACCTGCTCCCAGATTCCTCTGTGGTTGCAGGTTTCAGTCCCAGAGTGCACATTGCCTTCCACCAGCTGGCTTCTCAAGACACATGTCATGATGCACTTGGAGACATATTACCTGGTAGCATATACACCCCCGCTTAGCTCTGTTGTGTTTGGCAAAAGTGATCTGTAAGGGAGTGTTTGCCTTGAGATCAATGAATAATAGGAAAGGAAACAGCTTGTTTGATAACATGAGCTTGTATCCCTGGCAGTCAGCCAGAAGCAGAGCTCTCATTTGTCCTGGGTTTCAATCTCCTATTTAGTTTAATATCTCACCTCTTCTCACTAAGGTATTTTGGGAATATTGAAGAGCAGTGGATGATACTTTGGGACTACACCTAAGGATTAATGATGAAGTGAGAGGCCTGATCAGTTCTTTCAGATGTTAACATAATTCAGTGCTCGTGGTCATGGTGATATCTAGTATGCAAAAACATTTCCAGATGTGCATGGTTGTAGATGGATACGATTCAAATACTTTTCACAGTGGATATGTTGAAATTAGCTTGTGGATATGATCAAGGGTGTATATTGAATTGCAAGTATGTGGCTTCAGGTTTAGTCAGTTCTACATCAGGAAGCTAAAACTGAAGTAATTAAGTACATAATTAATAATTCCTTCTAGAGTATTTTTTTCTTTATATAGAAACAGTATGATTGGTTAATTCCAGAGTAAATCTGTAAGACGGGGTTTGTGGATCTCACTATAAGAAATCTGATTTCATTTCACAGTCTGCCTAAGAAAAAAAATTTTTCCTCCACTGTCTTTTGGAAAGTTAGAGTCTTTGGTGTGATGCTTACTGTATTCTTCTGTTTTGAAGTTTCTTGGACTTACCTTTCAATTTCATCAGTAAACCAGTTGAAGATATTAGAAAGCAGAATTCATTTGGCTGCAGTATTAAATGACCTTCTAATAATTTTTGACATAAAAGTAGTTTGTAGTCCTAGGCATAATACAGATAAAGTGAGTAGAAATCTAGTAAATTACAAGGTAAATACAAGGTTGATGCATATTTTTAGTACTGTTCCGTAAATATTTTTTTGGACTGACTACGTTCAGTAACTGAAAAGGTCCTAACCCAAGTTGTAGTAATGTAACTTTGAGGCAATTTCCAAGATTCAGGAACATGTATGTTCTTGATCCTTCATTACAACTCGTAATTTTAGGAATATTGTGTTGGGAAAATAAGGCATATTATCCAGCAGCACAAAGAGCAGGAGAAGTCACAATATTAATTTCTCCTCAACCCAGCCAAAACCAGGTTGTCTGGCTCACTATCAAAAGGAGCAGCAGTAATTGTTTCCAGCATCAATGGAGGCATTTTGCTGTTTGAGACAACCCCAAAGCTTCCATTTTATTAAGTCATGGAAAGTCTTGGTCTCTGCCATCAATTAGGGGACAGAAATGGGATTGTCATAGCAAAGTACAGGTTTACGCCTGCCTGTGCCTTGCCGTTGTCCATGGGTTTTTTTTGTCCATGGAGCTCCTGCTGCCTTTGCAGTAGCTTTTTGCCCTCAGCAGGCTCTGCTTCTCATGAATGCAGGAGCAGTCAGCAGGAGCAACTTCCCAAGGCTGCGTCACGACTGCAGCAGGACATGCTGTTGTGTGTGATGAAGTGCCCAGGAGATCAGCCAGGCTAACTTAGAGCCACCTTGTGAACATTGGCCAAAAGATAGTTCCAGGTTTATGACTTAAGTCTTGTTTTGTGGAAGAGAAATAATGGAAAAGGAGAAGCTTGGAAAAAGAGATTACAGGCAAAATGTAGATGGTGGTATGATGGCTGTCACTCATTGGCCTGCTTGCTGCCAGACTGTGCTGAGATGCTGGTCTCCTCCTGCCTCTTCTCTCCAGATTAGGCCTTGAGCAGGAGAAAAAGGGAACCTCTGCCCACGGGCTGTGTGCCTGGTTGTGGACTGACCATGGTGATGAGGATGCACAGTCACAGCAGAGCACCTCCTGTGGAGCAATAAATACAGGTTTGCACTTGGTGGAGGGCAGGTCATCCTCACTGCAGATTCTCTGCTCTGTTCTCAAAGCAGAGAGATAATGGTACCAAATTATCTTGAAATAGAACAAGTTGCTTTTAGGCAAAAATCTGTCTGATTCCTAATCTCACCTTTTCATTTCATTCTCTTGAATGTTATTTGTGTTCACTTTGTTTCATATGCAATGAATTTGAAATGTCTTTCATGTGTCTTTCTATTTTATAATACCCGTTCACTGGACACAGAATTCTGAAAAGAGCTGTGCAGACTAGTGGCTGTGCTATAATTATAAATTGCATACGAGCCTGCTGCTTACTGTTGTTGATGTCAATTTTCATTATCTAGGTGTTAAAATTGTCTGCTTAGTGTTTCTATGTAATACTCTAAAAACTGTAGAAACCAGATGCTGTGAGGATGTTTCCTTTGCAGACAGTATTTTGATGTTATTGTTCAGTAGGAGTTGTCTTTACTTACTTCTTGATATATTTGCTGCTGGTAACTTCTGTATCGAACCACATGTCTAATCACATATGCATTACCCCTCCACAAGAGCAAAGGATCCCATTGTGCAAACTTCTGTTGGGAAACTGACAATCACCAGTATGAGCCATTCCTGGTCAGATGGTAATTAAGTGGACATCAGAACAGGCTTTTTCACAGTATTTTCTAACTCAGGCTGTTTCATAGTGTCACAGATTTTTTAGAAATAGCTGTTTAATTAGTTGGACATGATAAGTATTATGCTGTTCTAATGCAAAATTTGCATTAGAGCTTGCTAAGTGTCCCATTGGGCAAGAAAAAAAAAAAAAAAAAAAAATTTTCACCGTATTTGTATTCAGCAGAAGGTCAAATACAGAAGCTAATATTTGAAGTTTACAGTAAAACATGACTCGTGATCATAGTTAATCGCTGTCATGTTAAGCAATTTCATATGTAATTGGGCTGTATCTTGGTGGCTTGACTGAGAAAGAGAGATGTGATTTCTTCCCAGACAAAGTATTTAGGTAAAATTGATTAAAACACAGTAAATTGTAGTGTACAGAACTTCACTCTTAGCTGGTTTTCCTCTTCTCCTGATACTTGTGCCCACATAGCTTAAGTAGAAGTACTACTCCTGTCTTTAGACATGTGCATGCTGCATCATTGGCCACATTAGGTTTTCAGTTCTAATTTCATAGGAAGAAATAATTTACTATGCTTTTTGGAAATCAAAACCATAAATATTCATGAGCAGCTAACAGTATCCTTACCTACTGTCTCCTTAGTATAAATGAAGTAATATGGGCTGTGAAGTTTATTTTATAAAACTCAATTACCAAGAATATTCCTTCCTCATAAGATTGTTTTAAAAATAAAGCAGAAAAAAACCACATAAATTAACCTTTCCAAATAAGATTTAATGAAGACATTTTAAGTAATACTTTCGTTGTTAAAATAAACAGTTTCCTATATTTTATACAAGAGCAAAAGTGTCAGAATTTTACATGTCATATATGAAGAAATCTTCCTTGCCTCTTGTTTGAAAGTCCTCCTGGCATTTGCCATAACTGGGTTTTTTTGTAGTTTGCTCCCTCTTTGAGTTTGCCTGCCAGCAGAACACAAGGCTGGGTTAGGTGGGCTAAATCACATGGAATAGGAAAAGGAAATCTTTTCCTGAGAGACAGTGAGGAAAAAGAACAGAAAAAGGTTCATCAGTGTCCAAAGTATTTTCTTAACCTTCAGCTTGATATCCCCAGAAGAGACAAAGCCTTCAGGGCAGGTTTTTCTCTCCCTAAGGAGATTTTTTTTTTTCAGAATAGTAGGTGTCATAACTGTAGACTAGAAAAGCAGAAAGAGAGCTTGCCATTTCTTTTAGAAGGTAACTGCTGGCTTTGTCAGTTCCACAAAGCAAGTGAGGTTCCCAAGTTTGTTGTTTAAGTATGCAATGAGTTAATTACTCTGGTGTGATCTATTTCATTTACACAACCTGGTAAAAAGAGATGCAGTTATTATTAAATAATGAAACTATAAATATTTTTGTGATTTGTATTCCTGAGGGTTTCAACTACAATTTTTGCCAAGAAAAGAAAGAAAGGAGAAAAAAAAAAAAAAAAAAAAAGTGCTGGCAACAGTCAGCACCATGGGCCTTTTTAGCTAAATTTATGTAAATCCAATTTATTTTGACCCACTGGAGCACAGTGGCAAAATGGTTAAGACATCTTGCTATGGAAAGAAGGTGTTAATTTGAGTCCTGCTCTGGATTTACATAAAATTAAGCCTTCAGTCCATCTGTGAATATTTATCTGGTCATTTCTGTTGAGGAATCAAAGGTGGCAAAATGAGATGCTTGACACATCACTGACTTTTTTGTCTGTGACTACAAAAGCTGGTATGCTTTAACTATGTTAATCCGATATGTCAGTTGGGTTTGGCATGGATTTTTAACCTTTCAAAACTGCATAACACCACCTCTCCACCTAAACTACCTTTGTTTCGTTAGTAGTACGAGTAATCAAAACTGCTACTGCTCTTTATTCCAGATCCCTTTTCATAACTCATCTCTAATATGAAATTTAGAGATAATAACCCTGAGTTTTAGTTCTTGAAGTGGAATATTAAAGCATGTTTATAAGCTTCATTTTTATTTGTTTCTCTCTTATTCTTTTGGGCTTTCTCTTTTTAGTTTCCTTCTTTGTTATGCAACCATTTCATTGTTTTGTTTCTTTATCTCGGTTTGAGGATAGAGTTCATGCTTTCTGCTGATATTTAATTTATGCTGATATTATATATCTGTGCATATGTAAAAATAGCTGAGAATTTTCATAAGATGAGCTATGTAATTAAGCCATTTCTGAAGCCAAATAATTGTCAATCAATTTCTAAAATTAGTGATGCTTATCTTAAAAAGGGGGGGAAAAAAACAACAAAAAAAAAAACCCAAAAAATAAACCAACAGGTGTCAGCAAAGACCATGTAACAAAACATTGGGTCAAATCACATCAACAGTTTACCCTGCATTCACAGCAAATCCCTGTTGTTTTTCATTTATTTCTCTCAAAAGATCTGGAGATCCTATTTGTGATCAGCCAACTCGGAATCCAGAACATCACACCCGTGATTGAATTGAATTGCTTTCACTAGAAAACACAGTAAATCCCTTAGTGGTAATGTCAATTCCATCTTAATGAATTGTTCTCCCACACTATAATCCAAGTGAGGTCTTTTGTGCATTTTTTAAATGCCATTGATTTTATTTTTTTTTTTGTGGATTTTATTTTGGGTTTTTTTTTTAATTGTTTAGCTTGCAGTGAACACAGCCATTAGAAAGTCCATTCAGCTTTTAGGATTTTTTGTTCTGGCAGGGTGATGGTGGGGTGTTTTTTTTTTGTTTGTCCCAGTTCTTAGGTAGGTCTGTGTCCAAGAGCAGTATGTCAGAAAGTTCCTTTGCCTCTTTGCCAGCCACAGCAGCAAGCGTCGGGTCAGTCCTACCACTTGAGATTTGCCGTGGGGCAGGCAGTTGGAATTCATTTTGCATTTGTTTCACTGAAGGCTGTTGCTCTTGCACTGCAAAGAGGAAAAACTTGTGGGTAGAGTAGTCTTGTGTTATAAGGATTGGTTGCTTCTCATGCTCATTTTCTCTTTTTTGTGCTAAAGTGCTTATTGCCTATGAGGAGACAAATCTTGCGAAACCAGAAAATCCATTACTCATAATGGCATTGCTTCTAGTGGTTTATGCTTGTTTATTTTTAAGATTAGTGATAAAACCTCTAACCTGTGTACACTGCCTTGAAGTTCTTAGGAAATACTGGAAGTGCTGAGGGGCTTAATCTTTTAGGCTGAATCTAAATCATTTTAAAATTGTGTCCTTTCTGTGCCCTTGAAAGATCCATTTATTGAGAAAGTTAGATTGAAGAGGTGGTAACTTGTTATGTCAGGTCTAACTCGAGAGTTAAAACCATTTAGAGATCTGGGGAGCTGATGGTGAATCTCTTGCTGTACTCTGCAAAGTCAAACTGACCGTGGTACTTCAGGAAAAGAAGAACACAAAAGCAATTGATGTTGACTTTGGTCTTGAATGTTTCTTTACTTCAACTCAAAGCATAGCAAGTTATGTCTGAGCAAGTTATTATAGAAGGTAGAGATGGTCAGACTTTAGTGGTTTCTGAGCAAGTCTTATTCATTATTTTTAATTGTATATATCCACTTTTGTCTCTTTTTTCTCTACTATGTTTATGTAGGTGATTAAACTCAGGTTAGAGTAGATTTAACTCATAACGTTACTAGAGGAATAATAAACTGCTAACAACACCAATAAGGTACTAACCCTTTTTATTATATGACTGATGACAAACTAGGAAGTCAAGCAAGAAGAAAAGTGCCATCACACCTATGTTTTATTAGCTACAGTCTCCTTAATTTTAAATGTATCTGTATTATTCTGAAAAATCTGGCCACTAATAAAAACCGATAAGCAAAATTAGTATTGTTAGATTCTCTTACTCTCTGCACTTTCATGTACTTTCAGAACTGTCTTTAAAAATTAATAACAAGTGATCTGATAAGGTGTTCAAGCAGTGTTGTTTCACAAGTTGACATCTTCAGAGGCAGAAGCCTCCTGTCCACTCAGTGAGCATATCATTGCCAGCACATCTCACTCTTGATGGAAAGTAGCTCTTTTAACTTTGAGAGAATACTTCTGTCTCCATGAATCCTTGCAGTAGTGAGAAGTGGTAGCAAGAGTAGTAATGGTGGCAGGGGGTGGTTCTGTTTGTGTTTTGAGTACCTGTTAATGTGGAGCATGTTGTGTGAAATCTGAGATCCATCCAGCTGTTTCTGGTCCACCAGAAGAATATATTTAAGCAGTAATTTGCTCTGTTTCCTTTTCCCCCAGAAATCTGCTAAAAGTGTGTAGGAGCAGGCAATGGTGTGGACAACTTGGTTTAACAGCTTGCAGTCCCTTATCCTTTCTCCAAGCTCTTGTAATCCATCCTCGTGTCTTGTGAGTGGTTGTAATGTCAACTGCTGCATGTGCTTTATCTTTTTTCGTGTCATGTGTGCTTCATTCTTTATCGTGTGCTAACCACACACCAACCATGTGACAGGCTTGCTGGTGTTTTGGTCATGAAGGATGCACGTATGGGAGAAGAGAGGGACATGTGGCTTTTGGTTGTCTTCAAAGACACTGTAATTTGTATCAACCAAAAGGTTCCTCGCATGTGCTGTGGATCCGTGAACATGCATTGCATGGTAACCATTTCCAGTGACTACTGATAGATGCTGGTTTAGAAGTGAAAGGCCACAAATCACACCTGCCTATGTCATTTCTTTAGTAAGGTTTTAAGCAGACAATTCACTCCAGAGAAAACATTTTGCAGGTTTGAGTAGTTTGAATTGTCTTTTTATTTCCCCCTCCATGACAGGTTTGCTCCTCTGTTCATAAATGTAGTCTGGTGGTTGGTAGAGTTACCCATGGTTGGTTTTGAAAGTGGGAGAATGCTCTGGGGGGGGGAAATAATTCAGAGGACTTGGGTTGTAAAGCACAGCAGGGGGGAACTCAACAAGCAAGACTCAGTGCACTTCACTGCATCCCAGCATGTTTTTGATGTGGTATGTACTGAAGCAGCTCCTCTGGAATAGGATGTAGGTGTTACAAAACAAGTCGCTAAGTTGAGATCTGTTGTCTATGTACCTGGCTGTCTTTGTTAGGGAAAAGTTCACCTGTGGGTTCGCTGCAGTTCTGCTATTCCCCATGTGTGCCAGGCTGCTGCTTGACATCTTTGATATGTGTTATAAAACTTCTTTCAGTTTCTTGCAGACTTAAAATGGACGTTTATTATTTTAAACTGAATTATTTTAGTGTTCCCTTCTTATATTGTGGGCATGGGTTTGGTTGTCCTTTTCCCCAGAGTTTTGCTGTTTAAAGACATCCAATACTTAATGCATTGAAGAGTCTCTTTGGTGTTTGTCTCCATGTTGAGGTTTCAGTATCATAATAGGTGAAGAATAGCTGAAGGGAGACATGGATTTATTTGCTTGGTTTTTGTTTTGTCTGTCTTTGGGTTTTTTCCCTTAGTTCTCAGAGCAGGCACTAAGAACGCCTTGATAATGCTTAATTCAGGTGTTTTGCCTATTTGGGATGTGTTTTCCTAACAGGCTGCACTTGGAAGTCAATGAATAACAGAGATACTGTAAAATGGGGCTGAAGTTTCCAGTGTCTCATGCAAGATGTACAGAGTCACCATTTTTTTCCTCCACTCATCAGGCAATTAATTTCACACAGGTTGTGCAAGCCTTACTGTTGATTCCTTTTCCTTTCCCATCTCGTGGTGCTGCCTGCTCACCAGCAGCCTTATTATCTTTAATTACAATGCAACATACAGCTTATGGTGTTGGCACACCTTATGAAAAAAAGCATAAATATCCTAGGTTAGTAGAGATACATGAGCAGAGTTCTCTAGCAAGTGTTGCAGTTTGCCTTGAGGATGGCTTGGACTAGACAACTTGTTGATAGCCCCAGATGAGTTAATTAACACTGGACTGGATTGAGCAGCCTCAGTCACTAAATAGTGAGTGACTAAATGAGTGATGATTAGTTCAGGAGGGTTAATGCAGTGCAGCCATACTCACCTTCTCATGCAAGAAGTCACAAGACACTTCTCAACATCCAACAACAGTTTTCAGATCTCACGATAAAATACCAGTATACACAAGCTAATACTACTAGTTAAGTTCTGGCTATTCAAGTTGTCTGTATTTGTAATACTAGGTCAAACTAGCTCTATGTAAACAAAAAAGCTTCGGGTTTTAATGGCTGTAGAAAAGACTAAGTAATTGAAAGCACAGCACTCAAAGAATAATGTTGGATTTGTAGCTTTTTCAGTACTTGTAGCCATATTCCTAGGTAGGACAGGATTTTACTAGAATTTCCAGGCACATCCATGCTAAATTTACTCTTATTAAAAGCATTCATTAGGTCAAATCTCTCTATTTTAGAGCACTCTACTGACTTAGCAGTCCCATTTGTAAAGCTTATGTCACTATTTATTATATTAGAGAGGTGCATGAAAAGTCAGTTAGGATCAGAGCCCCATTGAGCCAGGCTGTGGAAAAAATGAGTAAAGGTTTGTTTCTGCCTCGGGGACATCGCAGTCTAAATAATTGAGAGAGATTATAAAAAATAGATACAAAGACATACCTGCAAAAAAAAGGGTAAATTTTTGCAAGTGATGTCTAAAATACATTTTCTTCATAGCAATTTGTGTCTCTTCCAAGTGTTCTTTTAGTGGTTTTGGTGGTTAGTAGATGCCTGAATTTAGAGTGAAAAATAAAATGTCTGTGTATGTGGCCATATTATCATTATACTCATCTTAATATCTGTACCCCGTCAGCATCTGAGACTGCAGGAACTTAACTGCTTTACTTGTTGGCATTACACTGAAGTTGATTTCGGTGAACCATAAAAAGTTTGGTCCTGAAGGTAAAATTACACTGTATGCATGTTCCTAACATACTGCTTTGGGGATAAACATGTCTTAAATCAACTCATCGCTCACAGCTAAATTCCTTCTCCAAATGCAGTTTCCCTGTAGATAGTAATGTTCAGTAAGACTGGTTTTCTTTAAAACCATAAAGTTTTTTGAACGTAATTCTATCAATAAACATTTTTGAGCAGGGTAGCAAAGAACTCACATAATCCAAATAAACATTTTGGGGTTTTGTAAAGGAAAGGAGGGGCACGGGCCAAAGTTTTTTTAATTATCTTTCATCAGTACCTTTAATTTCTTCAAATGTGTTCCAAACGTTTGCATATTGTCTTTGCTCATGTGTACATAATGAAAACTTTTGGACTTCATCGAAACTTTATTTGGTAATTGTGCCTGTTGAAAATTAAACTTGAAGTTTATGATACCCTGGCTCCTACTTGCTCAGTTCATAGTGTGTTGTTAAGATGCTATCACTGGAGAGCTGTGTTACAGTGACATTTCTGTTGTGGCTTAATATGCTGTGGGTTCAGGTGGCTGTAATTGTGGCCTTGAGGGGCTGGACTAAAGAGTACCAGATGGGTTTGTACCCAGATATTCTTGGATTAATATTCTGAAACTTAGGTTTTGTCCTGTCTGGAATTTAAACATAGTTCACCAAGCTTTGAAGGGGAGGCAAGCACCATCCAAGGCTCTTAATGAGCACTTACTTTCCTCTTTAATTTGCCTTTTTTTTTTTTTTTCCCCCCTAACTCCTCTAGCCAGTGAAATGCAGGCAGTTACGTCTGAGCCATTTTTACAGCCCCATATGGACAAAGCACTTCAGTTTGTTCCTCAGCTTAATTCCCAAATTAATAATAGTTAGAAAGTTCTTACATCTGCATTTCCACTTTTCCTACAATGTATAAGGGTGAGAAAAAAATTTCCCTAGATATGAGGCAAGGCTTTGAAGTGTGAATAACTTTGTTACATTTGAAACAGCAAGTCTTTCCCTGAGACTAGGTTGATGTTTTTTGTTGCTCTTTGAAATAATTCCTTTTGTTTCAGGTCTAAAATTTCAATTTTATTTCTACATGGAGACAAGAGACTTAAACTCCCCCATAGTGGGGAATCAGTCAGGGTTTTTCTTCTGCTTAGAAACCTTTGACCCATCCCCTCCCCTGTTCAGTGAATAGAAATGGCAAGGCAACCTGTGCTGAGGGTGGCTAAAGATCTGCTCTCCATGTAGCTCATGAAGTGAACCTGCAGGGGAGAGGGTTTCTGGAGTCCTACTTAAGGAAAAAAATGCTTTTAAAGTATTTCTTTGCAAAAGGCAGCCTTTCTTATACCCCTGAGTATATATTAATTGGTTATAATCCTTAGTTTTGAGGCACATAATTATTCACACAGCAGCACGTGATGGATTCACAGGTACAGTTACAATTTCTTTGTACTGGCAAGCAGTGAGGGACAGAGTGAACCTTTTTTATGTAAAGCTCTGAGTTCTATAATTAGAGATACAGTACAGAATTGAGATAAGTGACAAAACATATACAAGTGCTTAGAAGTTCTACCAACTAGCCTTAAAGTTGTCTGCCTGGGTATGTCATTAGTGTAAGAGGTTTAGCATCTGTTTACATTTCTTTTTCTCGTTTTTTTTTTTTCTTCTAGATCATTACTAAATATGTTTATGATCTACTGCAAAAGGAATGCCACTTGAAGAAAGTAACTCTCCCAGTAAGTATAATTATTTTTTATTCCAAAATCATTGTTTGTTTGTATCTGTTAAAAGAAGAGCCTACAATCCAGAGTTCAGATAAAGACAAGATGTGCCAAGACTCCAAGCAGGGCATTATCTCTCCTGGGTGCATGTGAAGACCTGGTTTCCTCTTAACTTCTCACCATGTTTGTTTTCTCCAGCTGAGCCTTCCTTGCTCCACCAGATACCAGAATTTTCAAAATGTGGTATTTTTTATAGAGGAACCATTTTTTAAAAGGTTTGTGAATGTTTTGAGATCTCTACAGCTGGATTAGAGAACAAAAGTGCCTTTGCAGGCAGCGGAATAAACTCAAATTGACTTTTGAGTAAACTTCTCCAAGTCCTTTTTTTTTTAAAAAAAACCATAGTATTTCAGTAACATGTATGTAGTGTGAAGTGCTGCTGTTGTTTAGTAAAAATATTTCATCAGCTCTTGGAAGTAATGAAGCTTTCCCCAGTCAACAGTTACAAGAGTGTAAATACATGTGATACTGTGATGATATTCAGGTATTTTTATATTTTATAGTGGTGAGTGCAGGGGAGACTGTCATGTGACATCACTGTGTAGGATTTCCATGACAATTGTAAAGGATTCTGAGGGTCTTTGAGGAGCTTTTGCATTGCTGTTGTTCTCAGCCAGTCCTTCATATTCAGTCAAGGAAAATCCATTCGGGCTAAGAAAATTTCCTTTATTTCAATGGTTCTATAGGGTCTTTCAGTTCCCATTTCCATTCCACAAGTGCTTATTTTTTTAGGGAATGTTTTGATAACCTCCTCAAAGTACTCAAGGTATCCCAGCCAGGCTTTGCCTAGTCAGAGCAGAAGGAGGTGTGTTGGGAACTCTAGCATCTCTGCTGCAGAATCCCAGTGTGCTGAACTACATGGGTTGTTCTGGTGCCCCAAGAGCCAGGACTGCTGGAGAAAGCAAAGAATTCCCTCCCTTCTGATTTCCTTATGTAGGCAGGGAAGAGAATTTGGCTCATGGTGGCCAGTCTGCCTGGTGCAGTGCCAGTGGTGGTCTCTGCAACTTCTGTGCACTGCTAGTTTTCTATATTGGGGAAGCTTTGGTCCAAGGTGTCCTGTCCCAGACAGGTAATGTGTGGAAAGACTTCCTCAAGCCATGTCTCCCTTTCTGTGTCAAACCAAGAAGCTGGCATTTGTTAGTTTTCAAGTGGCGGAATTTTGAGTCTGTGCTACTTTCTTTCAATGTCCTTTTTAGAAGCAGTTTGCATGTGAGTAATGCAAAGGTCAGGCTGATCTGTTAGGTTCAAAAAATGAAAATTAACAAACCTGGGATAAGAGTTACAACACCTCCATCACCTCTGTCACACAGGTGATGCGCAGCTCTGAGTTTTTGGTGGCATGCCTGGGAATGGCCATGTCTAACTCCCAGTGTTGAATTAATCTGTCTTTATTCTTATTTATAAATTATGTAGTAAGCACTGATGTACTTAAGTAGTTTGTCAGTAGTATGTTTAAGCTATTCTCAAATGTATTCCTTCCAACTTCTGCGAAGTGTCATCATTTAATGGCATTCTGGAGCAAAACAAGAACTCAAAAAATATATGCAGTTGTTAAATTGTGAGCAGTGTGAACTATTTGGTACAAAGTATGAGCACCATTCTTTAGTAATGACTGCTATGTGTAGGAAGTGCTCACTGCAGTCAAAAGTAGGTTATGAAGAAGACTACAAAAATGAGAAAAATGAAAAATGTGTGTAGAAGGTGAAAAATTGAATCTGTCTGAAGGCTATGTTTAAATCACTGCTGACAGACTCCCAGGTAACAACACAAAGAAACCTAGTTTAAACTAGTAAGGGAGGGTAATAGAAGTAATAAGACAGCTTGCAGCACAAGTAAGTCCCATGCAAGTAAGGAAAATAGAAAAGACCATAAATGCTGGCAAGTTACATATCAAATCACAGTAAGATCACCCAAAACTGAATTTGAGGAGCTTGTTACAGCTGTAAAGACTAATAAGAAAAGAGAGCTGAAGAGGCTGATAGATGAGCTGCTTGCAAAAGGAATGGTTGGCTCAAATGAAAAAAACTAACATAGTTATTTCCAATGTTATTTGTCCAGTTCCCACTCTTGAGTATTATTAATTTTTTTTAGAAATGGGATATAATTCTGAAGAACTGTTTAAAATTTGATTTACCAGTAGTGACATCTCAGAACAAATTACTGTGTCATATAATAATAAAATTCCAGGATGAGATGGTTTTTAAACCTGGGATAGTATAAGCACCCAAATATGGAGCTGCAGAACGAACAACTAGTATGTAACTTACTGCTGAAATCAGAGGAATGGAAGAAGCATGAATGTGATGGTCTTTGAAAGGCCTCCAGGAGTGATTTGTAGTGATTCCTGTGTATCAGGAGGAAATCAGATATCAGGGGAAAAGACAGTACAGATTTATTTTTAAATAAACCACTAGAATTCATTGAAGGCATCAGAGATCACATGAAAAAGAAAGTACTTGCTGGTAAAGAAGTACATGGATTTCCAAGGAGCTGTCAACAACCTGACCAAATGCTTTTAAAAAAGACACTGCCATGTCATATCACAGGAGGAGGGAGACCCCTTAGGAGTTAATAATTGGTTAAAAGGAAAATAAAGTGTTCATATTTCACAGATTAAATAAGTTGTTGCCGATGCAGTGTTATTAAGGCCTTCACTGACACAGTTGTTAAAAGAAAAAAAGGAAATAATAGAAGCTAACAGACCTTGCTGGTTTTTTCGTAATGTTGTTTAGAGTACTTAAATGTAAAGCTGATTGTGATGACTTGGGTAATTATTTCATGATGCTGAGTGATCAGGTGATAAAATGACATGAGATTCAATTCTAGTAAACATGAAATTATGGGGAAAAAAACTGACTCTGTAAACACAGTGGTGGCCTCTAAATGAGCTATTACTACTCAGGAAAGAGCTTGGAGTGATTGTAAATAGTTCTCTGAGAATATCAGTTAGTGCTCAATGACAGTCAAAAGCCCAGAAAGCAAATAGGATGCTAGGAATTATGAGGTGTTGAGAACAAAACAGAGAAGCATTGTCATTGCACTCGTTATGTGAGCCTCATCTTCAACACTGCATGGAGTCTGGACACTGTATCAAAAAAAGGATATGAAAAATTTAAAAAATACAGAGGAGTGCTACCAGATTTGTGACAGACATGACATGCTTTTCAGACAAAAAGATTAGATACAGATTCTTCAGCTTGGAATATAGGTGACTGAGGAAAGAATATGACAAATCTATAAAATCATGAAAGGTGAAGAGAAGATGAATAGGGAATGGGTTTTTTTACTTTTTTTTCTTAATAGAGAAGCTAAGGGGCATCAAGTATAAATTATCAGGCAGGAGATCTCTACTGAAAGAGAGGCGGTACTATTTCATAAATGTCCCAGTTGTGTTGTGGATCTCATTGCCAGAGAACACTATCAAGAAGAAAGGCATAAATACATTTTAAAAAACAAAAGTTTGATAATGATAAGGTGGGATAGGTGTATTGAACTATTGTGTATGCTTCTCCTGTTACAAACTCTGGCTTGGCAGGCTCGAAAGTTATTGGTTGCTAAAACCAGGGAAGAATCACTCAGTAAGCACTCTGTTCTTCTACTGTTCCCCTTAGCAATCTGCCAGTTGTCAGGAACAAGACCTGGGGACCTCAATCTGACTAGAATGGCCCTTCTGATGAATATGACCTTATTAAATGAGCATTTTTGAGATGAACACAAAAGCATGATTTTTCTGAGCATTGTCAGAGGTGATCAGAAAGTTGGCCCTCCTTTTCCTGTCAGCTGCTAAATAAGCAGAGAGTGTAATGATGTATGATGTAATGAACATATGAAATGTGTTTTAGGACTGTTGTAAGTGGAGTATTTTTATTTTTTTTTCAGTATTATTTTAGTAGTGTATGGAAATGCTATGCTTCAGAGATTTACGATGGCAGTTTTTAACCTTCTCTCATCTTTCTTAACTTCAACCCCATGTGCAAAGTTCAACTTGCTGTTGCTCAGGTGGCAGCTTCAATTTTGGACACAATTGTTTGTAAATTTCTCTTCAGATACGAAAATCAGAGCAGTTTTGAAATCAGGCAAGGTCACCCATCATAGTATTACTCTGACAAAACATAAATCTGAATGATTTTTCCTACACAAAGATGCTGAGATGTGTATTGCATTGTTGTTACTGGATAGTATTGTAGTTCTCTTAAAGTTCAACATAAACTACTGGACTTAAAAATTTAAATGAATAGACTCATATTCAGGGAGGAGCTGTTGAATTATTTCTTTGAAATGTCTCATTTTGTGCTCCATTTAAGGTTATGTTATGAACAAGTAGAGGGTGCTTCTGAATTAAATGCACCCTTAACAGCTCCTGGGAAGGCCTGGGATGAAAGTTTAAATAATTACTAACATGTTTTATTGGCAATGGCAGTGAAAGGTCTCACTTTGCAGTGGTCTCACCAGTTTTACATTAGTTGTGGTAGTCACCAAATGCTAATTAGTTGCTTGTAGTATTGATCAGCAGGTTTTTTTACAATTTTGAGTGAGAAATGATAAGTCAGGATATTCAGTATTGTGAAGACTGTAATACAAGTGAGTTAGCGAGCTTTATGTAGAGCCATGTAACAGAAGACTTCCTTATCTTGCAAATCAAATGAGTAGTTTTCTCTCCTCACCAGCTGTTCATCATTCTAACAATCTCTCTGAGTCTTTTCAGTTTCAGTCCCATTTCTTTGCCATGTTCTTTCCTGCAGTCACAAGTTACACCTGTTTAACTTGTTTAGAGGCTCTAGGCTCATAATTTTTATTGCGCTTCTTAACTGGAATAAGAAAAATACTTGTGATTTTTTTTTTTCCCTTTTAAAAAATGAATGTTCAGTCTTGAACTTCAAATCTTGCAGTGTACAAAATAAAAAAAAAAATCCCTGTAGCATAGTCAGGACTTGTGCACCTTTTGTTGGCATTGGCTAAGAACTGCGAATTGAATCATAATGTCAATGTGGCCACCTCTTCATCAGTAAGATTAGATTTCAAGTGTAGTTTGATCTAGCCTATATATTGATAGCAACTGAGCAAAATACTAACAATTATGTTGCTGAAATATTCTACAGAGTGGCACTTCTGTATTACGTGATAGCTCATTGGAGGCAGAACTCATGCAGAAAAGTGAATTAATTGTTAAAAACCTTAAAGAGTTCATAATGTATGTAGAGTGCATAACTCAGAGAATTCACAATACCTGCATACATTTATAAACCTTAGGGTATAGTTGTGTGTTGCAAAAATAAGCCTGAGAGAAGGAAGATTGAACTTTAAAGAACACTTCTAAACAGTAAATTATCAACAGAATTTAGATTGCTTTGACTTTCCTATTTACTTATTATTGGAAAATTATTATTGCATGTGATTAATGATGTTTAAATTCAGATAATTGAAGTTCAGCATTTTACTGAATTTACTTCTGTTTAAATAAAGGATCAGAAATAAGTGTTTATCCAGAGGAGAAAGTGGCTAATAAATACAAATTATTTTATGTCGACTCAGTATGCTTATTGACAAATCAATGTAGAATACCGTTTGGTGCTAAACTAAGGTTGTGCACAGGACTGACCTTCAGTGAAAGTTTGGTCTGATGAATTACTACTATTTCAAGCTAAATTAGCTTGAAGAAAAGTTTCCAAACGTGATTAATTTGAAAGAACGAAAAGTTCTTTTTTATCATCTCGGTTGATGTTTTAACATTTAAAAAGTTCTGTATTTGCAGAAGTGTGAACTAGTTGTATCTTCTAGTTTACCTGCTTAAGCGCAAGTATTTCCTAAAAACCAAAGATTTGGTTTGTAAGTACTAAGGGTTACAGCTTATGTAAATCTTTCTCTGAAATACCAGTTCACAATGCTTTGCCTTAATTACAGTATTGTAAGTATTCACTTCAAGTGCAGAAGTCTATTACATCTTGCCAAGTGCTGAGTGAGATGTAGTGTTGTCTGACTTGTTGCCTCCACCACGTGTTAAATGTCCCAGTGCCACTGCTGCAGAAGAAGCAACGTGAGACTGTCCCCCCAGTGTGGTATCTGGTGTACCACAAATTCTAAAATGTTTTTTTTACCATGTTTTCTATTTCCACACAAAGTGTGAGAGAAGGTGAGTATGTTTCCTGCTGTAGAAAGAGCAAGCTGAGGCACATGAGATGTTATGCCATTTTGGAGAAGAAAATAAGGTCTTCAGCGCTACGGCAGATACTGAAGAGATGTGACCATTCTTCCAGTTAGGAATTCCTTCTGTTAAAGTAGCCTCGTTGACTGAATTAAAAAAAATATGTTAGGTAGGACTTGTATTACAGCAAGTCTAGACATTCACACTGAATTAAAAAAAAACAACTGAGAGTAATTACAAAAACATACCCATTTATGAGAAACAAACTGACAGAATCCACATGGCCATTGCTCCTGTCTCAACATAAGGCTCATATCCTGGCCTGCTTTTCATGGCTGTTGCAGCATGTAGGACAATCCTGTGTTGTTTCTTGCAGCTGTGCAGGTGTCCTGTGCAGGTCATGGGTTGTGAAGTACAGGAGGATGAGCAGATCTGCCTGTTGGGTTCTGCCTTTTCTGTGTATTCCTGGGGTAGATGGGAGGTTTCTTTCTGCTCTCAGGATGTTTATACCAGCTCAGGCTTTTGGCCTTGAGCCATGGCTTGCTAAACCAAGTGTAGATCTGTTTTGTAGAACTTCTATAAGAAAGGAAAGGAAAGGGAAGGGAAGGGAAGGGAAGGAAAAAGAAGAAAGACAAAAGAAAAGGCTGTTTAACTCTCTAGGCTCATGACAAAACTTGGAATTAAATTATGGTTTACTGAAAATCAAAACTGATTGTTGATCTGTTCCTGTAACAAATTGGCAAAATATTGGCCCAGATGCAGGACTTCTAATGAAGACATTTTTTACAGCTGAATTGGAGTTCTATATTTTATTATATTATTAATATACAATACTGGTTCATACATGGCTTATTTGGGTAAAATGAAATTCACTAAGATTTTTTTTTCATTTTCTGCAAGACTTTTATTGTTGCTTCAGGCATATCAGAGGTGACAAAATTACTTGATTTCCACCCCTCCACACCCTGCAAATTATTGGACTTTCTTTCTTGCCAGTATATTTCTGTAAACAGAAATTTCAAAGCCTTAGCATACTTTTTACACCTTTTTTAAATTAAAATCTTCCTTGGAATACTGTTCTAAACTTTGGTGTATTTTTATGTTTTGAGGTTATGTTGCACAGCTGGCTTTTGCTTTTTTTTTATGTAGTACTGGGCATACACTTTTCCTTACAATATGCATACAAATAGCTGTTAAATGGTGAAAGTTTTTATTTCAATTTGTTGGCTAACCTTATAACTGCAGGTGTTCTTTTAAAAAAAATTTATTGATGCATAAAAAGCATGTGTTGACTGTAATTGCAGGTTGATGCAACTGAGAGTGAACCAAAGAGTTTTATCTTTATGAGTGAAGATGCATTAACAAACCCTGACAAGCTGTTGGTCCTAATTCATGGTAACGGTGTCGTCAGAGCAGGTCAGTGGGCCAGAAGACTAATAATTAATGAAGATCTGGACAGTGGCACACAGATACCTTACATAAAGAGAGCTATTGAGGTAGGTGAAAGTACACGTGTGTACCTGCCATGTTTTATTAATTTCTTAAGCAGTCTTCAATGTAATAATACAATATATTCAATATACAATTTGTATTTATGATGGGAACACTTACTTGGGGTTTTTTTCAGAACTTTTTTTTTTCTAATGGAACCAACTTTCTTCTCATAAAAACAGTTTTAGTTGCATGTCATGTTATTGTGGTGTCACTGCCATGCAGTGTAATATGGCAGCTAATGTGACAAGAGCCCCTAAGAGGTGATCAGATGCAATAGAAGGCACTAGAGAAATTTGTTATGATTTGAAGTGTTCTCTTTTACAATTCGTTAAATTTGTACGTATTCTCACTCAGCGTCTGTTGTAATCTCATGATAACATGAGCTTTCATGATAACAGCAGGCTTTTTTTCTAGGCTTGTACTGAATTTATTAGAGGCACAGTCTTTTTCAGTTTTGCACTGAATACTGATTCATTCTGATTCACCTATCAGTACTTGACAGTAAAAAACATTTACATTTTATGGACACTGTTTTGTTACATTTACATCTTATGTGAGAGACAATGCACAATTTGTGTAATGTTTTTAACATTGGAACTTTCTAGGTGCAATTAATCTCTTGCATCCTGTATACCTAAATGATACTTCCTATAGTAAGCATTAGAAAAGCCTATTTAAGGCTCACTATTTCTATTATACTAAGTTAAGCTAATGTTCTACTCCAAATATCAGTGTTGTCACTGTGATTGTTACACGTTTTGCTAAATTAAGTTGCATTTTTTACAGTTGGCTTTATACTATTCAGTATAGAAGACAGTTCTCTTCAATCTGTTTTCTTTCTTTTTTTGAAAAAAAAAAAAAAAAAGCTAAGAAAGAAAACATATTTAAACAGTGGGCCATTAAGTTATTTTTGTCTTGCCCATTAACAAGGCATAACTTCGTTTTGTTAGGGTGATGCTTGCCTTCTTCTAAAATCAAGTTTCTGTTAATTTTAAGTCAAGACTTAAAGGCAGAACAAAAGACACTTTATGGCTATTGAGTGTAATAACCGTGTATGCTAGGTCCAGTGTTGGAATTTCATTTCTATAGTGCAAGTTCCAAAACCTTTATTAAGAAACTCGAAGAGCTGTAGCTTAAATTTTTGTAGTGCTGTTTGCATGCCTGCATTTTCATTCCTTCCTAGAGATGCTGCTGTCTTGGCTGCCATGAGAGACTGAGCATTTAAAGTTGAGGTATTATCTCTAATAAGAGAGTATTTCTAGTAGAGAAGAGTTAAAATTCTTATTTGTGTTTTATTTTATGCAATGACTGAGCCATTGTGACAGAGATCAGACCTCTGTTCCCTCATGTTGTTATTACCCATGAGAAGAGATGATGTATCTCTGCATCTTAAATGTTTCTTAAAAAAACACAGAAAAAAAACCTCAAGAGTTTAAAGAGAAAATATACTTAAAGAACCGCAACCATTCAATCACATTGGGAAATCAGGCTTTATGCTCTTATCTTTTGACTTCCCTCCTTCATTGAGTAATTTCAGGTACTGTAAAACTCACTCTCCAGTTTTGTTAATCTTAAAATTCTGGTTAATGTACTATGTTCATAACACATACTATTTGCAATTATTATTTTTTCGTGCAAAATGAAGGCTAGATCAATTGTATTTTATTAAATGTGTTGCTATTTTTTTGTATCCTTTAATCACTGGAGTGGGAATTGAATGCATATCTCCTTAGATAAGACAGTATTTTATAGAAGGCAAACTCCACTGAAGGTATTTGGAATCATTATGCTGTGACTAAACAGAGAATAATGATAGTTATTCCTGATGCTATGTCTAGTTCATGTACAGATCATACAAATTACTCTTCGAAATACAGGAAATTACGGTAGAGTGAGTATCAGTCCTCCTATTTTAGTTAATAATAATAAAAATTGCATCCTTTCCTTGGTTTTCTGGTATTCAATCCTCTAGTTATTTAGGCATTTCTGTCTCTTATGAAATGAAAATAACTGGTCTATGTGGTAAATGTCCTGAAGAAAAATGGTGATAAAACCTCATACAATGTTCCAAGTTTGAAGTAAGGAGTAATTTTCCTTGATCTTCCAGTGTTACTTCTAATAAGTACTTCTAATAAGGGTCTCATGCTTGAATGGAACCAGCAGACCTTATCAAAGCATAAGATTACTGTGCTGGTAACAGGAGGGCATGGAGTTTTCTTCTAATAAACTGTGAATTTGGAGCAGGTAATAGTATCTAGGGTTTGAAAATTGTGCTAATCTCTTGTGAGTGTGAAACATATGCGGGCATCTTAAAACATTTGCTGCAGACAGGGTGTTGGTCTTTTTAAATTAAAACCCACAGAAGTAGTGCTTAAATATATTTTGTGCAAAAACTAGTTCTGAAGTGTCGCCTCTACTTTCCTTAAAACCAAAGCAAGCAGATGAACAAAAAACACCCTCTAGGTAGGGCAAAACCATATATATTTTTCTCTACTGCTTTCGTCTTCAGAGAGTGACACGATGAACACAAGCAAGTTTCAGTTTATTTCTTGGAAAAACTGAGAACAGGGATGGAAAAGCTGGAGTTTTCAGTGAGCAGTGGATTGAGCAGGATGAGCTGTTACTGCTTACCCAAACAGGAAGAGAAGAAAATATATTATTTCTCCCTAGTACAACACCTTAAAGACAAAAATAACCCAAAAAATCCCCAAACCTTTTCTCTTAAAGCATACATGAAATAAGGGAGTAATATAAAGGCTTAAGATTTGTCATTATTTTAGTGGCTTGGGTCTGATACACACTGGAAATAAAAGATCCACAGAGAAATATCCTGGTGGGAATTCAAGTACCTAGAAATGTGGGTTTTCTTTTCATCTATTTGATTCCTGTAGGTAATACTGCTCCTTCCATCTTTTATATCAAATTCTGTTGTGTAGATTCAATCTTTCATGTAATAGGGTTGGGAGTAGCTTACAAGGTTTTATGTGAAGAGGTAAGATTAATGTGTTAATTCAGAAATTCAAACTTGGTCATGTAAGAGAAATTTTGAAATATGAAAGAAATGGAGAACAAACAAGCAGCAAGATAGGAAGCAGACTGTAGAAAACGGAGGAGGGAGAAAAGTGTGTACAACGTGAGAGACATATCTGTAAATATATTAAAACATGGTAGGAAAGACAAACTTTAGAAAAAAAGTATTAAAAAGGCAAAAGCACTAAGGCAGTAAGGAAAGCTTAATCAAAATGGTAACAAATAGGTACCATACATATATTTAAAACAAACAAACAAAAAGATGGCAATTTCCTACGGGTACGGTACGAAATAAATATTGCATAGGTTTGTTGTTTTGTTAAGACAGAACTTTTCTACTGAATCTTTCTTCAGTGGGAAATTCTGATTTTTACAGAAGCAGTCATCTGACATGCAAGAGACTATAAAGTTCCACATCCCTCCTCTGGGAACGAGGGACTGTTCCATTTATAATGATAATACCGCACTGAAGCTATCCCACTTTTTATAAGTAAATAATTGTAAATGATATTAGTAAACAAATGGAAATTAGAAGAAAAGTTTTAATCTGTCTACTACATTTTCTGTAAATGTCTCATTTGCTGTCCGTTGAGTTGGGCTGTTTTCAGATCAGTTGTTACTCACTTATTTGCGCAATGAGTGAAACAGCACCGGGGCAAAATGGTGAGAGGCAGAGATAAATAAACTTCAATTTGGTGATGAGGGCATTTACTTGGGGTGCCAGAAATAAAGGATTTTCATGTGGGCAGTTCAGGAGCTCCCATGTTCCTTATGAAGACTTTGTTTGCCAGGTTATTTAGGAGGAGGAGGTTATGAGGAGCTTGCTTCTCTGGTGCATTGCTGAGTGGTGGCAACATGGGCAGTACTCTAGAGATTCATCTGGAAGATGCAGCAGCAATACTGGAGAACAAGAAGGGGTGCAAAAAGGTGGCCGCTGCTCCGTGCAATGTGTTCCTTCTGTAGTGCTTGGAGAAGTGGATTCTGTGCTTTGAAGTCCACAGAGTGTTAGTCAAGGAGAAGTTGAAGTTCATCTGTCTACAGGGGGAGTTTCTTCCTTGGGGAAACAGGAGCTCAGCTTTCCTAAGTTTGGACATTGAGAAGAACTTTGTAGTACTCTTATCTTTGATAGCTTTCCTCTAGGAAATGAAGAGTACATCAGCTTACTGCAGGGGAGTATAAAGAAACTGTTGGATGCTTTCTGTGTATTAGGAAATTCAGTACATTTGTTGCCTAAGATAGCTGTGGTCCCCAGGATGCTAATGAAATTCAACCACATCAACTGTCAGTAATTTGGTATTTTAATTTAAAAAAAATAATCCAAGAGTTGTTGCCCAGTATCAAATTCAGCACACTTTAGGATGCCTTAGATCTTTTGATTATTATTTTAAAAAGAATTAATTACTGACAATAGGAGTAAAAGCACCAGGAAAAGAGCTTCTTTGAAGAACCTGGCTGAGATTTTTAGAAGAAATGCAGCAGCAGCCAAAAATCTGATTTCCATGGACAAATGAAAAAAATCCACCCTCTTCCCAACGATTTCTTCACTTAATAATATTTTTTTACAGAAGGTTGTGCTTATTCACTCATATTATTATCACTCATTAAACTCAGTTGAATGGAACAAAAAATCAATCAGTGCAGCAGCAGTAACCTTACCCATCATAACTTTTACGTGACTTGGTAACCTCACTGGCGATTAACTGGTATGGTAACACATTTCAGTCTTTCCATTTTGTAAAAATAAACCAGTTTCAAAAGTCAGTATTTACACATTGTTGTCAGAACATTATTCTTTGTCTAAATTACAGCAACAAGAATTCTTTCTCAATTTCATATCCATCTTTGGAGCATAGATTATCTTAATAGATTTTAAGAATTTAAAACTTTGTCTTACAGTTTATACATACTTAGCATAATTTCAGTAAGACAGGCAAATGACACTTTCTGGGCTGACATTTCACTACAATTACAGTTTTTCTGCAAAATACTAATATTTACACACCTTTTATGTCTCCTAAAAATATTGTTGCAGAAAGGTGATAAAATACGTCGTTTATTTACTATTAGTCTGTTACACTGCTGGAGTAATTATAATTTTATTTGGGCATATTCTGGTATTTTACTGGAAGTAAAGTTTCACTACAGTGGACAGTAACGTGCTACACTGTTTTTTTTTTCAACTATTAATTGTCTCACTCTGGGATGTGTATCTGCTTTGATTAATTCTATCGGACCATAGAAATAACATTGCCTGTCAATTACTTCTTAGTAGAGAAAACTTGTATTTACTACTCCTACTTTTGTGGAGATAATACTAAGAAAACATCCTTTTAGATCTTTCTAAAAATATAAACACAAGCTACAATGTATTACTAAATAATTTGTCATGTGTACTTGGTATAAATATGCCATACTCTCAAAGGAAATTCTAAAAGCAATATATTTAATTCCTTCCAAAACATTTTTTGAGGACGTGATAATCTCTCAAGTGCTGATTTGACATGGTGACCAAGCAGCTAGAAGGAAAGTTGCATAGTCAGTTGAAAGCAGTATTCTTGGATCACAAAATACTTAACAGTACATAATATGCTGTGCAGCAGTTAATAATTATTTAAGTCAGAAATTCAAGAAGAGGTTAAAAGCTGCGACTAATATTGAACTGACAGGGTATATAAGCCCACACCAGCCCCCGTGCCAGCAAAGGAAAACAATGAGATGACAGCTCTACTGTTTGGAGAGAGGCTGCTAACAACAGCTTATTCCTTTATGATTTCAACTCTTGACAGAAGACAGGTCTGCTTGTTGCATCATGGCAGATGTATCATTACCTTCTGGCCCTGTCATGACTGAGCTGGGAAAAAAAAAACCAACAAAAAAACCAGCCACTTGCAGTTCTGCAAATCCAATTACCCCATGGAATTTAGTGCCTCCTTTCCAAGATACGTGTTACTGTTGTTGTATTAATTGTATGTATTGCATCCTGAGAGTTTTCTGTGCTGTATTAATTTGATAATGTAGAGGTACTTAGAGATAGCTCTGTCTCCCTTTATTTTGCTGGCTGTCATGTTTTAGAACGCTATGGCACCCTAGGTTAGTTGCTGCTTCCTTCATCACTGATCTAAGGAAATGACTGATCAAGATATTTAGATAAATGTGGCTTGAAATTCTTATTTTTTTCCCCCCTCAAAACCATTTGAGCATTCTTTTCACTGGCTGGTTATGGGGTTAAGAACACACACTGAATATTTAAAATAATCACAATCATTTTAGAAACAAAGTTTAATATGAGTATAAATGGCCTTTTTATCATATGCATATTAGGATTCCACTTTTTTTTTCCTTTCCCCCCCTCCCTTCAACTTGTTGGATACCTAACAGTGACTCTGGAGACTTAGAAAAGAGTAAGAGGGGGTGTGGATTTTTGAAAGTATGTCAAAAGCCTTGGGGTTTGGGTATGATCGGAATTTCAATAGAGGTTGAGATGAGTTTAAATGCATAGAAAGCGAACATAAAAATCTTGTTTAATTTCTGTCATGTTGTTCTTTTTTTAGTCACTCTGATGTCTTTTTCAAATCTGCTTTTCTCTCAAGCTTTGTGGTACTATATCCAAGATCTGTTGTTTTTTTTTTTCCTTTATTTCCCCTTTGTATTTCGTTTTAAGTGCTGATCCCTTTTCTGTGGTGCTTCTGCCTTTAATATCAGCTGAAGCAGTCTGAATTGCTGAATCAAAGCCGTTTTGGGAGAGAGACAGTGTTTCAGATTGTGCAGGGTGAGATTCTCTGGGTAGAAGGTAACACTTCCTGCAGTTATAATCAATGCATTTGACACTTTCAAAGCCGTGACTTGCTCAGGGGTTAAACTTTTTAAATAACTTCCCTTGGGAAGAAAGCTATCAATAAAATGGAATAATTAGTTGAAGATTCTTGAGCAGCCTAGACTTGAAAAGAAAATATTAGAGATAGGTCAGGTTTTCACCTCTGTTGTCTTCTCCCTCCTTTTTGTTTTTTTAAACTATGAGCTTTGGCTTAAATGTGTGCAGTATTTCAAAATCAGTCTGCTTCAAAAATAATGTCGTCTACTTAAGCAAACACATTAATTTAGTAATGGGCTCGTGTCAGTATAGTCTAAAGAATGGGGATTAAATTCTCCATAAAAATATACCTTTAGGTTTGCTAGCTTTCTCTTTTCCTACCCACACCTATTCTGCAAATAGTAATTTTTAGCTAGCGGAAAATATGTGCAAATTTGAACCTTACTTAATAAGCTTAAAACATGGTATGCAGAACTAATTTTAAAAATATGAGTATTAAATGAGCATCCAGTGCATAGGGTCATGGATTTCTACGAAGATGGACATTTTTACTGAACCAAAATTAATCACACTTTGCATTAATTACGTTTCACCATTTCAGGTCTTATGGAAAACTTACTGGTGTTCTGACTCTCTTGTATCATGATTTTTTTTAAAGCAGCTATTTTGAACTATAAAGCCTGAACTGTAAAAACACTGCTTTCAACACACAGTGTAGTACCTGCACACTGAACAAAACGATGACAAATAATTCATGAATGATGTTGGAGTAAAAGATTCTTACCCTTTGGTAATTATTTACCTATTTCGTTTCTCTAAAACAGAAGTAGAATGACTCATGGCAGCACCCTGAACGGTAACTGAACAAATATGTGTTTGATGTTTTCCAGAAGTGCAGCACTCTGTTTTCTAACGGACTATATGAAAATTGTATCTGTACCACCTGAATAGATGAGTTTATTTGATAGGGAATATTCTACATGCAGACTTTAAACAAAACTTTTAGCAATGAAATACTGACTCATCTCAGTTCAGCAACATACTGCTGTTCCTGAGTGGAGAATGTCTTGGGAGTCTGCCTGTGAGAAGCTGGCTGTGGATCTATGGTCTTCTTAATTGCTCAGAAGTTGTGATAAGGCTCTTTCTGCTGTGGTATGGATCTTCCATATATTCTTTATTTCAAGTTGGTGGTGTGGGTAGCACTGGAAGGGGAAATGGACACCAGTATGATTGTACCTGGAAACGTCGTAATTATTTGTGTCTTGGGTTTTACACTCCACAGGCCACTTTGTAAGAACCTGTTTAGAAGAAAATGAGGTGAATTTGTTTCAGAGAATTAGGGGTATGAAGATGTCTCATAGCTTTGTGGTTATTTGTATTTGAGTAGTGACTTTTTGTTTCATCTGATGTGCTGTAGAACAGCTGTGGCTCACATTTTGAGGTGGGATGGGTGAAGTTGTGGTAGGATAGCATCTCAAGTCACACAGAAGCTAGTGCCTTCACAGCAGGATACAATTTAGGATGGGAACTTTGCTGGGCTTTTTTATGTGACTGTGATTAAGTATGCTTATCTGATCAAGGAGCAAAGGTTTTAAAATAACTTTCATAGGCTTTTTGGCAGCTTCTTCTGTTGGATTGCTATTGTCAGTGATTGTGTTAATATAGGCTTTTAAGAGTGGCAGCTTGCTAAGTAGTACAGAAAAGCACACAAACTTCTTTTTTATTCCTCACTGATATAATTTTAACAGCAGTCATCTTAATTTATTAAAATTTCCCTCATATAGGATGAGGTAATCTGTTAATTGTTCATTTGTTGGCATTAATCTTCATATTGATATATGAAGCTTCATTTCACTTTATGAAGAAAAACACAAAAACAGTAGGCAAAAACTTAGTTTTACTAGTTCAGGAGCATATTAATTCAGGAATGAGAAATATGCATGCATGTTTTTGTAGTCTTTCAAGAAGTTAACTCACTAACAATTACTGACTCCTTAAAATAGTAAAATGTCATATATTAAATGTACAGCTGGGTGTTTTACCACCTAACTAATCTTAATTCATTACAATATCTAAATTATATTCTTTATAATATATATCCTGGAAACAGTATTATGTGTGTATCAGTATAGATGTGGCATATGCATGTATTTAATATTACACTAAATTGCCAATACCCTGTTGATTTTTCAAATGAATCATTACTTAAAAGACTTACTAATTCAATGGGGAGATGAAGACTTCCTTATTCATACCATGAAATGCATATTTGAATAGAATTATCTTTTGCTTACTGTGCATTGAGCTGGAAAATATTAACTTTAATGCGTTGGAATTCAAATAAAAATTTTATATGCTTCATCCTTAAGTAGTTTAGTGCTGTTCTAATAATGAGTATTGCTGCTCCAGGTAATAGGGAAATAGATATGGCAAAGACTTTGTCATGCAAATTTACTCAGGATTGTAATCTTTTGAAAATACAAGGATCTGTTGAACGATATATGTCACTTTTGATCAAAAACTTTAAAAAGTTTAATAATTCTGCTAGAACAAACTAAAACTGTGGGTAATTGTCTTTTTTTCCCTGAAATTAACAAATTATAACATCAAAAAATCTGAGAGTGAGGTATGTAGTAGGTCATTTGCTGCTGCAGGCAGTTTTTCTCCCTTCAGGATGTGCTTGTTTAGTTTCTCTCACTTTGTGCCTGTGGCACTGTATGGTGAAATTCAGACGAGTTCTTCCCCTCCAAGGAATCTCTAGGGTGGCAGATAACTTATACAAAATTAATAAATGGTTCTACTTTTTTATTATCACCCATCCCAGGCAGTTTGCTTTGTGATCCCTTTGGAGAAAAGTTGAGTTGCATAGGACAGGTATATTAAAAAAAAAACAAAACCAAAACAACAAAAAAGCTTCTGTGTGGAATTAAACAGTTGAAGTGCACATAGTAGGGTAAAATATGCCATTAGGAAAATGGAATTATTCCATTTTCAGTTATTTCTTTGGAGAGAAACAAAAAATGCAACAGAGAAAATCCCTGATATGTTGGAATTGTTAAACACATTCTTGGGGTTATGAATTTAGTTTCCTTTTTATCTCAGCAACACATGAAGAGGAAAGGTGATTTGAGGCTACTCAGCTGAGGGCTAGTTTTTGGGAAAGCACAGGTGATAACGTAGCAGGGTAAGCTATTGGTTGTGTGCTACATCCAGCCTCCCTCTCCACTGTGCCCAGGGCACTGAGGCTTCAGGTTGCTTTGGAGGGTAGAACAGATAACGAAGCTTGAGTGTAAATAATTGCTGATACATGAGGGAAAACCACTTTGTCTTAATTTCTTTTTTCCCCCTTTTTTTGTAGTGATTAGTTTGAATTGCTCTCTTAGCTGTGACAGTGTTGTATTCTTATACTGCTGCTTACTTCTGATGAGTAAGAATCCTTAAAAAATGTGAAGGTATTAAATATCACCATTTATTTTGTTTCCTCAGAGTTACTCCCTGCCATTTTTATATGCAAGCATATATACCTAGCTAGTAAGTAAATGTTCTTTTTACTCTAAAAAATAATTCCAAAAATATAGACAGAAAATGTTCACAGTGCTTCAGTGAACAGGTGATTGAGTTTGTGCTGACCCTCAGTAACTGAGCCTGTGTTTTGAATCCCAGCTCTTCCTCCAGCACTGGGAGTAACATGATTGAGTCTTCTGGAATGAGTTCCTGAATGCTGATAACAGGAGGCTTTTCCATGAAATACAGGAGCTACTCATGTGGAATGTGCACCTTCCACATCATGCATGGTTGAGATCAGATACAGGATTTTCAAGTCTTGACAGCCCTGGTTCATGGACAGTGTTATTTATACTGAATCTAGGACTGTCCGAGTGCTAATATTCAACTGATACACAAAAATAAGTAATTCTGGGATTTCAGTTTTAATGATACAGTGTTGCGATTGTCATACAGGTACTGAAAACAGTTATTACTAATAGCTGATTAAAATATCATTTATTGAATAAAATATCGTTTGTTGAATCCAGTGTTTATTGGCTTTGAATGTAATTAATTTGATTTCTTTTTCATTCCTGTTGACATTCTTTATATTTTGTTCATTGTGTTTGTGTTCACCATGTTAGACTAATATTTGACTTTTTGCCTTATTTCGAAACAGATCCTATATTAAAATAACAGCATTCACCTATTTTTTATTCAAATTAGTTCCCCCCAACATATACCCTATATTCACCTTCTGTACCTGTGATGTCCTTTGAGGTTTTCTGTACATTTAATTTATATTCCTGTGTGTAGTTTCACGCAAGTATTGGGACAGGATAGTAAAGGGAGATTTAAATAAAAACTACATGCTATGGTCTGACTGAAATGTTTTAATACCTCCCTTCTCAAATAAAAATAAATGCTTTAATGTTTTTCTGCTGGAAATGAAGGTCTCACTTCTAGCCCTTCTTGTATCAATTTTTGGGGGAGGTTATGTGGGATAAGACCTCCAATATAAAATAATCATTAAGCACCAAAGACAACCAAAGTAAGTATTTGTTACTTTGACATGTGACCAATTCCATGTAATTAATATTTAAAAACATTATTCATGTTTCTCTCAAGTCCTTGGGTTCCTTTTGAAGAAGTTAATTGAGAACTTACCCAATAGTAGTTTTTTGCCTTATTTCTATTTCCTGATAGTAGGAGTTTTCTGGTGTGATCGTTTTGCAGTTACAGCCAGGCAAATACTACTTATTCAGCCATTATTTTTTTTCCTCTATTTTATATTTTTCAGATCAAAACTGTTGCTTTCTGAAATATATGTGTGTATGCAAGTAAAGTACATACATGTACATGTAAAGAAATATAGATGCATCTGAATTGTCTAGCTGGCTGTAACTTCTTAATTTTATAAATGCTACAATAAGATCTATGTCAATCGGGGAAAATTGTAGTTAATTTCCTGTGTCTTTAGGTTTGGGAGCTGCATGTGACTTTCCTTTCTTGGAAATGCTGATTATATTTTACATCACTAAAAAAGTACCGTTTCAGGTTACTCTTTTCTTTGAATCCAGTAATTTATGATATATTAGAAAGGAGATGTACTAAGTGTTCTGTAAATATAATATTATTTCAGATGTCATACAGCATGACTTTCTTTGTGATTTAATTTGATGTAGCTGTTGTATGTTTTATTTTCCTCTGGTCATCCGTGTTGAAAGACTTTTTAGTGAGGAACTCATTAGAAATAGGAAATAATTTTCTAAAAACAAAAGATTCATAAGAATGACAGTTTACACAGTCTTATAAAAACGAAATAGAACCTGGAGAAATATCTTTGCTGCACCATGTGCTCAGTTAAATGAAATCTGTCTATAGCTCCTATATAACAGAGTACTGGATCAGTGTCAAAAAATATGAGGTATTTACTGTGGTGACATTCAGCTTCTATCTTTGTTGAGATACTGCTCGTAAGTCTTGGGTTTTGTAATGTGGTAGGTCCACATAAAAAATGAAAAATTAAAGAAGAGGACAGCAATTATGAATTTGAAAAATGTGTTGGCTTTCTTCTAATGTTCTGAGATATGGTCACAAGACATTTCTGCTAATAGTGACATGGAAGTGTACTTCCTTTTCCTATTTTTATTTTTTTTTTAAATCAAATTGGTGTTGAGACGCAGCTGTAAATGCTGAGTTTGGCAGTTGACATATTTTATTCCTGTTCTAAAAGAACTTGGTGCTTGTGAAAGGTTTGCAGAGTGTCAGCCAGGGCGGATGGATCCCTGCAAAACGAGTGCCCCCAGGCAGCAGCTGCGAAAGCTCCATCAGCATCTCTCCTCTGTCTGGTTCCATAGAGAACCACCCCTGGAGGTAAGGGAGGACTCTGATACAGTCACTTCCAGTCCTTCTCTGCAGCAAGGCTGCTCGCAAGGGTGAGCTGAGGTTTGTTATTGGGTGGATTGGATGGTCCTTTATAGAAGCTGCAGTGAGACAGCTTTACACGAGGTTTGCATGGTTGTCCTTCCCCTGTGTGAAGTCCAAACTAAGTAGGAGTCCAGTGATTTAGGCCTGGCTGGTAAACTTCTGCTTGTCAGTGAAGTTTAAAATCTTACAAGACAGTTTGCTCTGTCCCATTATCCACCTTAGGGCCTGGGATCTATAGCATTCCAGACCTTCTCTATGCCATCCTACAAGGAAGGGTCTCTTTATCAGGCTGGGAGAGTTGGGGTTCAGCCTGGAGCAGAGAAGGCTCCAGGGAGACCTGAGAGCAGCTTCCAGTGCCTGAAGGGGCTCCAGGAAAGCTGGGGAGGGACTTTTTACAAGGGCTTGTAGTGGGAGGACAAGGGGGCATGGATTAAAACTGGAAGAGGGGAGGTTTAGGTTGGACATCAGGAGGAAATTCTGGGCTATGAGGGTGGGGAGACCCTGGCCCAGGCTGCCCAGGGAAGCTGTGGCTGCCCCATCCCTGGGGGTGTTGAAGGGCAGGTTGGATGGGGCTTGGAGCAGCCTGGGCTGGTGGGAGGTGTCCCTGCCCATGCAGGGTGTTGGACCCTTCCAACCCAAACCATTCTCTGATTCTATTCCACTTTCGCCTTCTGGCATAACACAAGTCTGAAGTAAAGGAGGGTACTATTTAAATCCAGTCAAACAACAAACTTAATGGAAAATTTTTCTTACCATTCTTTATTTTGTAGTGGGAAGAGAAGGCTTCAAGCCTTCTAGGAAAGAATAAAAAGGAGGTTCCAATAAGTTGGCTGTAAAAAAATTTTACATGTACAAGAGGTGTTCAGATGTGGGGTATTTAAAGTTTTAGAAGAAACTTGTGCCCTTTTTTTCCCTCTGTGATGATGTCGTGCATTAATTATGATCCTGGCTTCACACTATGGGGAGTGACATGTCCCTTACGGATCAGTATGTGCATGGAAGCTGATCAGGTTCTGATGGCAGACTTTGCTTCAGTCCTTATGTGTGTTCTGTACAAGCTGTGGTGCTGTGTTATTTAAAAATAGCTCCCATCTGATGTATGTTTAATATATTTCATTTTCAAAATTAAGTTAAAAGTAATACTCAAGATCATCAGTTTAATCAATGTTCAAGTAGCAAAATAAAGCACTAGGAATTAAGAAGAATTATATGTAATAATAGTTTGCATCTGTTTTAGAATATTCTACCAAACCATTTTGTGTGTAGGCCTTTGCTGAAATTACTAAGTAAATATGGTGCTCTTTTGGCTTCCTCTCTAGTTTTGTGAACAGTGTTTATTCATGTGCTTAGCTGCTAATGAAATAGTGGACAGTGGTTATCCTGACATAAATTTGGAGGACAATGAGTAGCTGTTAAAGTTGGAGTCCTCTTCTTAAACATTATGGATAAATACTGTGGTACCACTTGCATCTATTTAGGAAAACAAAAATTAATGAGTGTATTTACAAACAAAAAGAGGGTGATATGTTTCAACACGGATATTTTGTCTTAAGGATGCTTTGGTTCACAATAGTACTGACTGTTTTTCTTTAAAAAGTGGATTATGAGAAAGCAGTAGCTTTTCAAATACTTCCCATTGCAGGCATTTTCCCATTTGCTTTCTGAAGTGCATATACATCTTTATGGCATGTAGTAGAAGGTGGTATTTGTCTGGAAAGTAAGTTCAGTTCTGCTTTTCTTTAAAAATGATATATGAGATATGTTATGTGTGAATATCAATACAATCAGCATTTTGGACTGAGGATGAAGTTGAAGCATCACTATTCTTGCCAGAAAGTGAGACTGAGAACAGTTTATGGAGGTATAGTCTCTCATACTTATGTTTCTGGACAGTTTAATATTGTTTAGAAGTAAATCTCTTGGCCTTTTTCTGTCTTTTGTTCCCTCCAGCCAGTTTCCAGACCTTTGCTTTGTTTTCCAGTATCCACATCCAAATGATTGCCTACCTTCCTTCTTATTCTTTTGTTTCCTCTCCTCTTGATTTTCTATTGGATGGCTTTCTTCTGCCATGTATTTTTTGGTGTACATGGGACTCATGTATTAAACAGCAATATGGTCTCTGTGTTTTTCCTTCCTGTGTCCAGACCTGAACATTAGCAATTGCAAAATTACATCTGCAGATTGGCTTTGTGGAATCTTTGTATGCTTCAGCTGCTGAAGTTTTGTAAGTGTCTATTGTGAATGTGCAAATTTTCAAAAGTTTACAGGTTAGCCAGTTTTGAGTAGAATCTTACGGGAATGGGAGGAGTAAATCCCAGCCAAATGTTAAGCCCCTGGCTCAAAGAACAGGTGCATTGGAATGTTTCATAGCACTGTCTGCTAGGTTTTTGTAAAGTCAGCAAGCTAATGTATTTCTATTTTGACTTTCTCTTGGACATAGAGGAACTGTTTACTATGAAAACTCCAAGACAGTTCAGCCTGAGGCAAAACCAGCTATAATACACAGCTAAACTCACTGCAGTGTGAGTGTTCCTTAATCATAGAATCACCAAGGTGGAAAAAGACCTTGAAGATCACTAAGTCCAGCCTATGACCTGACACCACTACATCTCCAGACCAGGGCACCAAGTGCCACCTCCAGCCTTTCATTGAACACCTCCAGGGATGGTGCCTCCACCACTTCTCTGGGCAGTCCATCCCAATGTCTGATGACCCTTTTCATGAGGAAGTGCTTCCTGATACCCAACCTAAACCTCCCCTGGAGCAGCTTCGGGCCAGGCCCTCTTGTCTTGTTGCTAGTTGCCTGGAAAAAAAGCCCAGCTCTCAGTCCTCCTTAATCATCAAATTGGAGACTGGCAGCAAGAAATTCTTCCACTTTTAGCCATGAAAGTTCCGTGTTGGGGTGCTGTTCACTGCTCACCTGAGGAATTAGAGAGAAATTTTTGTCCTTCCTGTTTGATTTTTACTCAGAGGGTTATGTCAATTTCTGACTAACACAATGGAGCTGCTTTGTGAAAACCAAAAGCTTTAAGAGATCTCCTGTCCACCATGGTCTGCAGTCAATTATCTGTTCTGGAAGTGTGTTTTTGTTTTTTTTCTGTATTTTTTTTACAACTGTGCATGCATCTTGATATTTGAGAGACTGGGAATTGCTGGAACACCCCCTCATCTGAGGATGGAGACTAAGCCTTAAAGTGTGACATTAGATCACTGAATTAGCTGGATTACTGAGCATGAGTTGAGAGTCACTTGTCCCTCAGCTGTGCAGCACCTCATACATGGTGTGTTGCCATTTGGCCACATAAAATAATGCGTTTTGCCACAGCTAGATTGCTGTCTAACTCTTGGATAATCTTATCTGGGATCATGTAAGACAAAGTAATCAGATTCAGTTCTGACTCGCAACTCCTGGGTGCTTCCAGAATCTGGTCCTGAAATAGCTGTGCTGACCTATCTAACTACAGTTCCCAAAAGAGAACTTACTTTGTTTGAGGGGCTATTAAGCCTAAAGCTGTTACATTAAATGATTATGGTGTACTAATGGCAAGGCAGTACATGCCTCTGCACCTCTCAAGTATAATTATGGGATTTACAAACTCCATCAGCTATCATATGCAGTGTGCTGAACGGGTACTCACCTAGAAGGATGGTGAGGACATTCTAATAAAGATTAGTAGGAAGGCAAGTGGTCTGGTGCAATGTTTTGTAGCTATTGTGTGATAGGAAGAGACATAAAGATTCAGATTCTGAAAAAAATTGCATCTCCAGAGGCAGTAAAAATCAGGCTGCTTATATGAAGGACAAGTTTTAAAAGTTGAAAACAAAGAGTAGGTTTTTCAGTCATGAAGGAGTTTGTGGATAAGTATGGCTGCAATCCCTGGGGCATGAGGAAGGGATAGAAGCCTGGTGTGTTGTGATAGCAATATAAAGCCAGAAGAGAAAGGGGATGGTGTTGAAGAGTGATGGAATAACAGAGTCACTAGAGGATGCTAGGAAATCCTCATTTTTTAAGAAGAATTTAATGTAACCTTTCTAGATGCAGAGGGAAAAACTGATGGGAGAAAACAATGCTCTGTCTATCAGTGCCAGAAGAATTAAAGCATTTAGAAGTGTTGTCCTTGATGGACTCAGAATAATCGCTACTGAGAGCTGTGCTGCCTTCTCAGGTGGCTTTGGATGTTGCTACCCAAGAAAGTAGAGAGAGAAGAGGGAAAAATACTGACAACATTGCTTGTTGGAAGGAGCAGAAAGAAAAAGGGAGTTCAGAGCTGTGTTAGGTTGGCCAGGTGACATGAACAAGCCCTCCAGACCCCTCAGACACAGGAAGGGGTCACATTTTGGAGCCTTTGCTGTACTTGAGACTCTCTTTTAAGGATAACACCCAAACTGTTAATAGTGAAGCACTTATTTTAACTAGCAGAGTTCACAGTATTTCAAGAGAAAGTCTTCTCTTGTCAGATGTCACCATGAAGGGATAACCTGTTCTTCCTGATGTCAACATTTCTTACATTAAATTACTTTGACCCTGGGCAGGGCTGTTTAGATTTTTGAGATTTTGACTGAAAAAAAAAAATTATCTTTAGAAATGCTGAGATGAAAAACAAATGTTTTGTGGACATAGTCTGTCTTTCTGTCCAGCTCTGCAAAATCATGGTGTTTAGGGCATTTTGGTCTAATGATTGTGTATCTGACATGGAATCACTGTACCTTGAAGTATGTTTTTTTAATACTTGCCCAATGTTACATTTTTTTGGGAGATTACAGGCAAGGCAGGCAAATTCATTGTGCTCAATGCAGTGGGTCCTATGCTCAATGCATGTAGCTCCTTTTCTGAGAGGACCCTCAAAAAGGAATAAAAAAGGAATTAAACACATTTCTTCATGTAGTGGTAATCTGGGTGCAGTAACACATGCAGTGAAATTAAGTCTCTTACACCAGCTATGCAGAAAATCTGGTAAGCCTGAAAATGACACTCCTTTCTCCTCACACCCTGGCCAGTGTCTTAATGTTGATATTCTTCTCAGCATACCAGTTCAGTTAAACAGAAGCTGTGGGTGTTGATAGAGAAACATGCTTTTCTGTTGGGATTTTTTTTGCATTTTCCCCTCAAGATGCTGTAGTTCACCCATCTGTAGTGTTACACAGTTTGCTCTGTCTTGTGGAAAAGAACACCAAGTACTAATGGTATTTTAAAGAGGTCCATAGTTCTTTTTTAATTCTACTACTCTTGCTAAAGCAGAATCTGAAGTTTCTAGAGTGTTCTCACTGCTTTAGAAAAAGAAATTCTTTGTTGTCCAGAATCAGAAAAAATGAAGTTTTTCCAGTGAACTGCTATGGAAGATTATACATCATTGAATATTGATCTCATAAAGAGACAGGATCACTTAAATGTCATACTAAGCTTTTTTGAGTTTCTTAGGCTGAAACTGAAACTGCTTTCCATCCCCAAACAGGAGAGCATCATCATCTCTTTGCCCAGGTAACCCTAAACATCCAAGGGGCACCAAAATAGGTCTGCACTGAAGGTGGGGCAGTTTGTTTGCAGACACTTACGTGCCACTTCAGTGAAAGGGGGTAGCTCTGGAATGGTCCGAAGGTTTGTAAAGACCAATTTTGTGGAAGAGTGTACAGTAAGGGAAACAGTAATACCATTCAAAAGTTATCAAAGACTGAAGTGGGCTGAAGTTCTGTTCTTCTCAATATACTTTCATATGAGAAGTTACTAGATACAGAGTTGATTTAGTTTGTAGGCAGTTATTTTTCATGCTTTTATTTCAGCCTTTATGAGTGAGCTCTTAAAATACTTTTTTTTCCATTGCCTGGTGCTTAACTAAAGAAGATTTACTCTTTTCAGAGACATAATGTCATATACTTGAGAAATCTGCTTTTAGAGGGAAATGAATAGACTATAGTGTTGTTATATATTTGAGCAAACTCAAGGTCAGCTGTAAAAAATGAACTGTGCAGAAAAGGTCTAGTCCTGCTTTCTGTCACATCCAGCTACAGACAATTCACTTTATGCTATAGGAAGGTGCTCATTTATAATGCTTACTTTTGCATTGCTGTTTGATCTGCATCACTCTTAAGTTATTTCTTGACATTTCCTAGTATGACTTTGTGAATGCTGGGTATTAATAATAACTAATATAACAGCTCTCAGTAACATTTGTAGCATTCAAAGATGATAATTTATTTTTTTTTCTTTAGGCTCAACATATTTGTCATTTGCAGCAACATTATTGAAAAATACTTTTTTTTGTAAGTAGTTTGGAAATAGTCTTTCAGAAAGGAGATAAGTAAAAAAAAAACCAGATCAACTAAAATTATAAAAGATTAGTAAAATAGTATGACTAAGGGAATATAAAGCAAATAAATGAGTAGACTTGAGAGCTGTTTGGTAGCTTTGGTTTTGAAAGATAGGTGCTTAACCTTTCATATTTATTAGTACTGAGAAAAGTAACACACTGCTGTGTGTGACATTTGTTGTGCCAGTAGTAGCTCTTTCCATGTTTTTGTTCTACCATGTCTTTAAATCATGAATGGTTATAGACCATAGGACTGCACAGGTGAAACTTGCACATGTGTGGCACCCTAAATACATGCAGTAATAGCTTCATTTTTATTTCCATCTCTTCAGGTTTTTGGTTTAATTCTTTGACTTGGTTCCTGCTATGTCGCCCATAACAGATGAAAAAATGAACTTAAAACAACATTAGTTGTGTATAGAACTTAGCGTGGTGTGTGTATGGTGGATGCTAAGTAAAATATTTTTACTGGATATACATTTTTAATTACAATATATGACGACATTTTTTTCAACAGCAAACTCTGCTTTCTGCACCTTTCTTGAAAGACTGGAGAACATACCTTCACAAAAAAACCCCAACCATCTGACCATGCAACCAAGCAGAATTCTCCACCTTTCAAACCCTGTGAAGGTGCTGCTTGTGCCATGCACTCAGATCTTTAAAGCTTAGTTTGCCACTGCACAGGCAGAAGAGGAAGATGCAGTAAAATCTTATAAAAAGGAAAAAATCTGCAGAACCTGAACAGCTCTCCTTTTTTCTCACAGGTTCTTCAAGTCAGAATTTGATTTTTTTGTGAGTGTGTCACTGTACTATTTAGAGAGAGGTTTTCCTTTCACCTATTTGGATTGTACTCTTATTTGTTCTGAGCTGTAGGTTGAAAGGTTAAGAAATCCAATTTTACTTTCTGTGAGAAATGTTCCCACAAAATGTTCCCACTCTAGCATTTAATGTTTCTTATGTATTTGGTTTATGAACATTTTTGTTTAGTTCAACTTCTGAATTCAGAAAAAAAAAAACCTGCTTGGGTAGTATGAGCTTCAGCACCCTTAATGCAAAAAAGAGGCTTAAGAGTAAAAATCATCACAAAAAGAGGGACAGTGTTGAACAAAACCTTTCAGCATAGCCATGGAAATAGGACATTATTCACAAGTATATGCTGTATTCATTTTTTCAAGGAGGTGTGGGTCTCAGGACTCAGTTCTTTCAGGTGGAAGTGCCATTATTTTAGGTTTTTATCTTGTTTATGCATGAGGACAGGCTGATAAATTGGTCAGTAGTTTTCCTGAGAGGCACTGAGCTGCATGGTCCTCCCTTCCTCTAAGTCAAGGCCTGGAGTTCTGCTCTCATGTCACGATAGCCTTCTAGGCATACAGTTCCCATGTAACCACCTCCTGGCAAACTGTGTTGCTAAAGAGCATCTCTAGATAGGTAATCAAACTTGTGAAGTCTGTTTGTACTTGGGGTTTTTTTCTGCAGATTTGTTCTTGAACTGTGTGCCTGTGTTAACCACGGGGTTTGTGCTACCACTGGAACCATGCGTGACCCTCAGTTTTTTTGTATATATGTGTATTTTAGTAAAAGTTGGGAATCCTTTCTTTTAAGTAAAATATGTAGGGGAAGTTAGTTAAGCAATTTGTAAACACTGGAGAAGTATCAAAGTCAAAAGTAAATTTAAAATAATTTTGCTCCGTTTAGGTTACTTGAACACAGCTCCCTATCTAAGTGCTGAAATCTTGCATATTTTAATTGTTGGGAAAACTTTGTTTTTAACTTGCCTGTTGTATGAAGGTGATGACTGTCAACCTACAGGATAGACAAGGCTACTTTAGCTGTGGTTTTGTCAGAAGCTTATTCATTGGATATGCAGTTTATTCCCTAGATGAGCTTCTGTATCATCTTGCTGTGGATTTAATAATGACAACAACAAGAACAGATATTATTAGGTAATTAGATAATAATATTAATTATTCTGTACAACCAAATTATGAATCTCTTAATTTACAATGTTCTACAGCTGTTCCTATGACTTGTAATCACCTTTAAAGCATTTTAAAGCCCTGGCTGTTCACATAAAAAGGGGCATTGCCCACAAGGTCGCACACAGACGTTCAGTTTTGCTTATAAATAAGCTTTACTAAACTTCAGTGTTGAGCTGAAAAATGATGTCTTTGTGTGGGATTAACCTTCCCTGGCAGAGCCGCGGCTGTCTCTGCAGCCTGGGACGGCTCGATGCTGTGGCG